>NW_028116503.1:0-13961 GCF_964273445.1 Streptopelia decaocto | reverse complement strand
TTTGTCCCAATTCTTCCCATTCCCATTGAAACTTTTCAAATCCCTCTCAAAATTGTTGAAATTCTCTTGAAGCTTTTAAAATTCTCTCTAGAATTTTCAAAATCCATGGCCACATGTTTACAATTTCACGTCAAAAAATTGCTAAAATTCCAGTTGAAATTTTTTCAAAGTCCCTTAAAAATTTTCCAATTTTTGTCCCAATTCTTCCCATTCCCATTGAAACTTTTCAAATCCCTCTCAAAATTGTTGAAATTCTCTTGAAGCTTTTAAAATTCTCTCTAGAATTTTCAAAATCCATGGCCACATGTTTACAATTTCACATTAAAAAATGGCTAAAATTCCAGTTGAAATTTTTTCAAAGTCCCTTCAAAATTTTCCAATTTTTGTCCCAATTCTTCCCATTCCCATTGAAACTTTTCAAATCCCTCTCAAAATTGTTGAAATTCTGTTGAAGCTTTAAAAATCTCTCTAGAATTTTCAAAATCCATGGCCACATGTTTACAATTTCACATTAAAAAATGGCTAAAATTCCAGTTGAAATTTTTTCAAAGTCCCTTAAAAATTTTCCAATTTTTGTCCCAATTCTTCCCATTCCCATTGAAACTTTTCAAATCCCTCTCAAAATTGTTGAAATTCTCTTGAAGCTTTTAAAATTCTCTCTAGAATTTTCAAAATCCATGGCCACATGTTTACAATTTCACGTCAAAAAATTGCTAAAATTCCAGTTGAAATTTTTTCAAAGTCCCTTAAAAATTTTCCAATTTTTGTCCCAATTCTTCCCATTCCCATTGAAACTTTTCAAATCCCTCTCAAAATTGTTGAAATTCTCTTGAAGCTTTTAAAATTCTCTCTAGAATTTTCAAAATCCATGGCCACATGTTTACAATTTCACATTAAAAAATGGCTAAAATTCCAGTTGAAATTTTTTCAAAGTCCCTTAAAAATTTTCCAATTTTTGTCCCAATTCTTCCCATTCCCATTGAAACTTTTCAAATCCCTCTCAAAATTGTTGAAATTCTGTTGAAGCTTTTAAAATTCTCTCTAGAATTTTCAAAATCCATGTCCACATGTTTACAATTTCACGACAAAAAATGGCTAAAATTCCAGTTGAAATTTTTTCAAAGTCCCTTAAAAATTTTCCAATTTTTGTCCCAATTCTTCCCATTCCCATTGAAACTTTTCAAATCCCTCTCAAAATTGTTGAAATTCTCTTGAAGCTTTTAAAATTCTCTCTAGAATTTTCAAAATCCACTTCAACATGTTTACAATTTCACGTCAAAAAATGGCTAAAATTCCAGTTGAAATTTTTTCAAAGTCCCTTAAAAATTTTCCAATTTTTGTCCCAATTCTTCCCATTCCCATTGAAACTTTTCAAATCCCTCTCAAAATTGTTGAAATTCTGTTGAAGCTTTTAAAATTCTCTCTAGAATTTTCAAAATCCATGGCCACATGTTTACAATTTCACGTCAAAAAATGGCTAAAATTCCAGTTGAAATTTTTTCCAAGTCCCTTAAAATTTTCCAATTTTTGTCCCAATTCTTCCCATTCCCATTGAAACTTTTCAAATCCCTCTCAAAATTGTTGAAATTCTCTTGAAGCTTTTAAAAATCTCTCTAGAATTTTCAAAATCCATGTCCACATGTTTACAATTTCACGTCAAAAAATTGCTAAAATTCCAGTTGAAATTTTTTCAAAGTCCCTTAAAACTTTTCCAATTTTTGTCCCAATTCTTCCCATTCCCATTGAAACTTTTCAAATCCCTCTCAAAATTGTTGAAATTCTCTTGAAGCTTTTAAAATTCTCTCTAGAATTTTCAAAATCCATGGCCACATGTTTACAATTTCACATAAAAAAATGGCTAAAATTCCAGTTGAAATTTTTTCAAAGTCCCTTAAAAATTTTCCAATTTTTGTCCCAATTCTTCCCATTCCCATTGAAACTTTTCAAATCCCTCTCAAAATTGTTGAAATTCTCTTGAAGCTTTTAAAATTCTCTCTAGAATTTTCAAAATCCATGGCCACATGTTTACAATTTCACATAAAAAAATGGCTAAAATTCCAGTTGAAATTTTTTCAAAGTCCCTTAAAAATTTTCCAATTTTTGTCCCAATTCTTCCCATTCCCATTGAAACTTTTCAAATCCCTCTCAAAATTGTTGAAATTCTCTTGAAGCTTTTAAAATTCTCTCTAGAATTTTCAAAATCCATGGCCACATGTTTACAATTTCACGTCAAAAAATGGCTAAAATTCCAGTTGAAATTTTTTCAAAGTCCCTTAAAAATTTTCCAATTTTTGTCCCAATTCTTCCCATTCCCATTGAAACTTTTCAAATCCCTCTCAAAATTGTTGAAATTCTCTTGAAGCTTTTAAAATTCTCTCTAGAATTTTCAAAATCCATGGCCACATGTTTACAATTTCACGTAAAAAAATGGCTAAAATTCCAGTTGAAATTTTTTCAAAGTCCCTTAAAAATTTTCCAATTTTTGTCCCAATTCTTCCCATTCCCATTGAAACTTTTCAAATCCCTCTCAAAATTGTTGAAATTCTCTTGAAGCTTTTAAAATTCTCTCTAGAATTTTCAAAATCCATGTCCACATGTTTACAATTTCACGTCAAAAAATTGCTAAAATTCCAGTTGAAATTTTTTCTAAGTCTTTTAAAAATTTTCCAATTTTTGTCCCAATTCTTCCCATTCCCATTGAAACTTTTCAAATCCCTCTCAAAATTGTTGAAATTCTCTTGAAGCTTTTAAAATTCTCTCTAGAATTTTCAAAATCCATGTCCACATGTTTACAATTTCAAGTCAAAAAATTGCTAAAATTCCAGTTGAAATTTTTTCTAAGTCTTTTAAAAATTTTCCAATTTTTGTCCCAATTCTTCCCATTCCCATTGAAACTTTTCAAATCCCTCTCAAAATTGTTGAAATTCTCTTGAAGCTTTTAAAATTATCTCTAGAATTTTCAAAATCCATGTCCACATGTTTACAATTTCACATAAAATAATGGCTAAAATTCCAGTTGAAATTTTTTCAAAGTCCCTTAAAAATTTTCCAATTTTTGTCCCAATTCTTCCCATTCCCATTGAAACTTTTCAAATCCCTCTCAAAATTGTTGAAATTCTCTTGAAGCTCTTAAAATTCTCTCTAGAATTTTCAAAATCCATGGCCACATGTTTACAATTTCACGTCAAAAAATGGCTAAAATTCCAGTTGAAATTTTTTCAAAGTCCCTTAAAAATTTTCCAATTTTTGTCCCAATTCTTCCCATTCCCATTGAAACTTTTCAAATCCCTCTCAAAATTGTTGAAATTCTCTTGAAGCTTTTAAAATTATCTCTAGAATTTTCAAAATCCATGTCCACATGTTTACAATTTCACATAAAATAATGGCTAAAATTCCAGTTGAAATTTTTTCAAAGTCCCTTAAAAATTTTCCAATTTTTGTCCCAATTCTTCCCATTCCCATTGAAACTTTTCAAATCCCTCTCAAAATTGTTGAAATTCTCTTGAAGCTCTTAAAATTCTCTCTAGAATTTTCAAAATCCATGTCCACATGTTTACAATTTCACATAAAAAAATGGCTAAAATTCCAGTTGAAATTTTTTCAAAGTCCCTTAAAAATTTTCCAATTTTTGTCCCAATTCTTCCCATTCCCATTGAAACTTTTCAAATCCCTCTCAAAATTGTTGAAATTCTCTTGAAGCTTTTAAAATTCTCTCTAGAATTTTCAAAATCCATGGCCACATGTTTACAATTTCACGTCAAAAAATGGCTAAAATTCCAGTTGAAATTTTTTCAAAGTCCCTTAAAAATTTTCCAATTTTTGTCCCAATTCTTCCCATTCCCATTGAAACTTTTCAAATCCCTCTCAAAATTGTTGAAATTCTCTTGAAGCTTTTAAAAGTCTCTCTAGAATTTTCAAAATCCATGTCCACATCTTTACAATTTCACGTCAAAAAATGGCTAAAATTCCAGTTGAAATTTTTTCAAAGTCCCTTAAAAATTTTCCAATTTTTGTCCCAATTCTTCCCATTCCCATTGAAACTTTTCAAATCCCTCTCAAAATTGTTGAAATTCTCTTGAAGCTTTTAAAATTCTCTCTAGAATTTTCAAAATCCACTTCAACATGTTTACAATTTCACATAAAAAAATTGCTAAAGTTCCAGTTGAAATTTTTTCAAAGTCCCTTAAAAATTTTCCAATTTTTGTCCCAATTCTTCCCATTCCCATTGAAACTTTGCAAATCCCTCTCAGAATTGTAGAAATTCTGTTGAAGCTTTTAAAATTCTCTCTAGAATTTTCAAAATCCACTTCAACATGTTTACAATTTCACGTCAAAAAATGGCTAAAATTCCAGTTGAAATTTTTTCAAAGTCCCTTAAAAATTTTCCAATTTTTGTCCCAATTCTTCCCATTCCCATTGAAACTTTTCAAATCCCTCTCAAAATTGTTGAAATTCTCTTGAAGCTTTTAAAATTCTCTCTAGAATTTTCAAAATCCATGTCCACATGTTTACAATTTCACGTCAAAAAATGGCTAAAATTCCAGTTGAAATTTTTTCAAAGTCCCTTAAAAATTTTCCAATTTTTGTCCCAATTCTTCCCATTCCCATTGAAACTTTTCAAATCCCTCTCAAAATTGTTGAAATTCTCTTGAAGCTTTTAAAATTCTCTCTAGAATTTTCAAAATCCATGTCCACATCTTTACAATTTCATGTCAAAAAATGGCTAAAATTCCAGTTGAAATTTTTTCAAAGTCCCTTAAAAATTTTCCAATTTTTGTCCCAATTCTTCCCATTCCCATTGAAACTTTTCAAATCCCTCTCAAAATTGTTGAAATTCTCTTGAAGCTTTTAAAATTCTCTCTAGAATTTTCAAAATCCATGGCCACATGTTTACAATTTCACGTCAAAAAATGGCTAAAATTCCAGTTGAAATTTTTTCTAAGTCCCTTAAAAATTTTCCAATTTTTGTCCCAATTCTTCCCATTCCCATTGAAACTTTTCAAATCCCTCTCCAAATTGTTGAAATTCTGTTGAAGCTTTTAAAAATCTCTCTAGAATTTTCAAAATCCATGTCCACATGTTTACAATTTCACGTCAAAAAATTGCTAAAATTCCAGTTGAAATTTTTTCAAAGTCCCTTAAAACTTTTCCAATTTTTGTCCCAATTCTTCCCATTCCCATTGAAACTTTTCAAATCCCTCTCAAAATTGTTGAAATTCTCTTGAAGCTTTTAAAATTCTCTCTAGAATTTTCAAAATCCATGTCCACATGTTTACAATTTCACGTCAAAAAATGGCTAAAATTCCAGTTGAAATTTTTTCAAAGTCCCTTAAAAATTTTCCAATTTTTGTCCCAATTCTTCCCATTCCCATTGAAACTTTTCAAATCCCTCTCAAAATTGTTGAAATTCTCTTGAAGCTTTTAAAATTCTCTCTAGAATTTTCAAAATCCATGTCCACATGTTTACAATTTCACGTCAAAAAATGGCTAAAATTCCAGTTGAAATTTTTTCAAAGTCCCTTAAAAATTTTCCAATTTTTGTCCCAATTCTTCCCATTCCCATTGAAACTTTTCAAATCCCTCTCAAAATTGTTGAAATTCTCTTGAAGCTTTTAAAATTCTCTCTAGAATTTTCAAAATCCATGTCCACATGTTTACAATTTCACGTCAAAAAATTGCTAAAATTCCAGTTGAAATTTTTTCAAAGTCCCTTAAAAATTTTCCAATTTTTGTCCCAATTCTTCCCATTCCCATTGAAACTTTTCAAATCCCTCTCAAAATTGTTGAAATTCTGTTGAAGCTTTTAAAATTCTCTCTAGAATTTTCAAAATCCATGTCCACATGTTTACAATTTCACGTCAAAAAATGGCTAAAATTCCAGTTGAAATTTTTTCAAAGTCCCTTAAAAATTTTCCCATTTTTGTCCCAATTCTTCCCATTCCCATTGAAACTTTTCAAATCCCTCTCAAAATTGTTGAAATTCTCTTGAAGCTTTTAAAATTCTCTCTAGAATTTTCAAAATCCATGTCCACATGTTTACAATTTCACGTCAAAAAATGGCTAAAATTCCAGTTGAAATTTTTTCAAAGTCCCTGAAAAATTTTCCAATTTTTGTCCCAATTCTTCCCATTCCCATTGAAACTTTTCAAATCCCTCTCAAAATTGTTGAAATTCTGTTGAAGCTTTTAAAATTCTCTCTAGAATTTTCAAAATCCATGTCCACATGTTTACAATTTCACGCAAAAAAATGGCTAAAATTCCAGTTGAAATTTTTTCAAAGTCCCTTAAAAATTTTCCAATTTTTGTCCCAATTCTTCCCATTCCCATTGAAACTTTTCAAATCCCTCTCAAAATTGTTGAAATTCTGTTGAAGCTTTTAAAATTCTCTCTAGAATTTTCAAAATCCATGTCCACATGTTTACAATTTCACGTCAAAAAATGGCTAAAATTCCAGTTGAAATTTTTTCAAAGTCCCTTAAAAATTTTCCAATTTTTGTCCCAATTCTTCCCATTCCCATTGAAACTTTTCAAATCCCTCTCAAAATTGTTGAAATTCTCTTGAAGCTTTTAAAATTCTCTCTAGAATTTTCAAAATCCATGTCCACATGTTTACAATTTCACGTCAAAAAATGGCTAAAATTCCAGTTGAAATTTTTTCAAAGTCCCTTAAAAATTTTCCAATTTTTGTCCCAATTCTTCCCATTCCCATTGAAACTTTTCAAATCCCTCTCAAAATTGTTGAAATTCTCTTGAAGCTTTTAAAATTCTCTCTAGAATTTTCAAAATCCATGTCCACATGTTTACAATTTCACGTCAAAAAATGGCTAAAATTCCAGTTGAAATTTTTTCAAAGTCCCTTAAAAATTTTCCAATTTTTGTCCCAATTCTTCCCATTCCCATTGAAACTTTTCAAATCCCTCTCAAAATTGTTGAAATTCTCTTGAAGCTTTTAAAATTCTCTCTAGAATTTTCAAAATCCATGGCCACATGTTTACAATTTCACGTCAAAAAATTGCTAAAATTCCAGTTGAAATTTTTTCAAAGTCCCTTAAAAATTTTCCAACTTTTGTCCCAATTCTTCCCATTCCCATTGAAACTTTTCAAATCCCTCTCAAAATTGTTGAAATTCTCTTGAAGCTTTTAAAATTCTCTCTAGAATTTTCAAAATCCATGTCCACATGTTTACAATTTCACGTCAAAAAATGGGTAAAATTCCAGTTGAAATTTTTTCAAAGTCCCTGAAAAATTTTCCAATTTTTGTCCCAATTCTTCCCATTCCCATTGAAACTTTTCAAATCCCTCTCAAAATTGTTGAAATTCTGTTGAAGCTTTTAAAATTCTCTCTAGAATTTTCAAAATCCATGTCCACATGTTTACAATTTCACGTCAAAAAATGGCTAAAATTCCAGTTGAAATTTTTTCAAAGTCCCTGAAAAATGTTCCAATTTTTGTCCCAATTCTTCCCATTCCCATTGAAACTTTTCAAATCCCTCTCAAAATTGTTGAAATTCTCTTGAAGCTTTTAAAATTCTCTCTAGAATTTTCAAAATCCATGTCCACATGTTTACAATTTCACGTCAAAAAATGGCTAAAATTCCAGTTGAAATTTTTTCAAAGTCCCTTCAAAATTTTCCAATTTTTGTCCCAATTCTTCCCATTCCCATTGAAACTTTTCAAATCCCTCTCAAAATTGTTGAAATTCTCTTGAAGCTTTTAAAATTCTCTCTAGAATTTTCAAAATCCATGTCCACATGTTTACAATTTCACGTCAAAAAATGGCTAAAATTCCAGTTGAAATTTTTTCAAAGTCCCTGAAAAATTTTCCAATTTTTGTCCCAATTCTTCCCATTCCCATTGAAACTTTTCAAATCCCTCTCAAAATTGTTGAAATTCTCTTGAAGCTTTTAAAATTCTCTCTAGAATTTTCAAAATCCATGTCCACATGTTTACAATTTCACGTCAAAAAATGGCTAAAATTCCAGTTGAAATTTTTTCAAAGTCCCTTAAAAATTTTCCAATTTTTGTCCCAATTCTTCCCATTCCCATTGAAACTTTTCAAATCCCTCTCAAAATTGTTGAAATTCTCTTGAAGCTTTTAAAATTCTCTCTAGAATTTTCAAAATCCATGTCCACATGTTTACAATTTCACGTCAAAAAATGGCTAAAATTCCAGTTGAAATTTTTTCAAAGTCCCTTAAAAATTTTCCAATTTTTGTCCCAATTCTTCCCATTCCCATTGAAACTTTTCAAATCCCTCTCAAAATTGTTGAAATTCTCTTGAAGCTTTTAAAATTCTCTCTAGAATTTTCAAAATCCATGTCCACATGTTTACAATTTCACATAAAAAAATGGCTAAAATTCCAGTTGAAATTTTTTCAAAGTCCCTTAAAAATTTTCCAATTTTTGTCCCAATTCTTCCCATTCCCATTGAAACTTTTCAAATCCCTCTCAAAATTGTTGAAATTCTGTTGAAGCTTTTAAAATTCTCTCTAGAATTTTCAAAATCCATGTCCACATGTTTACAATTTCACGTCAAAAAATGGCTAAAATTCCAGTTGAAATTTTTTCAAAGTCCCTTAAAAATTTTCCAATTTTTGTCCCAATTCTTCCCATTCCCATTGAAACTTTTCAAATCCCTCTCAAAATTGTTGAAATTCTCTTGAAGCTTTTAAAATTCTCTCTAGAATTTTCAAAATCCATGTCCACATGTTTACAATTTCACGTCAAAAAATGGCTAAAATTCCAGTTGAAATTTTTTCAAAGTCCCTTAAAAATTTTCCAATTTTTGTCCCAATTCTTCCCATTCCCATTGAAACTTTTCAAATCCCTCTCAAAATTGTTGAAATTCTCTTGAAGCTTTTAAAATTCTCTCTAGAATTTTCAAAATCCATGTCCACATGTTTACAATTTCACGCAAAAAAATGGCTAAAATTCCAGTTGAAATTTTTTCAAAGTCCCTTAAAAATTTTCCAATTTTTGTCCCAATTCTTCCCATTCCCATTGAAACTTTTCAAATCCCTCTCAAAATTGTTGAAATTCTGTTGAAGCTTTTAAAATTCTCTCTAGAATTTTCAAAATCCATGGCCACATGTTTACAATTTCACGTCAAAAAATGGCTAAAATTCCAGTTGAAATTTTTTCAAAGTCCCTTAAAAATTTTCCAATTTTTGTCCCAATTCTTCCCATTCCCATTGAAACTTTTCAAATCCCTCTCAAAATTGTTGAAATTCTCTTGAAGCTTTTAAAATTCTCTCTAGAATTTTCAAAATCCATGTCCACATGTTTACAATTTCACGTCAAAAAATGGCTAAAATTCCAGTTGAAATTTTTTCAAAGTCCCTGAAAAATTTTCCAATTTTTGTCCCAATTCTTCCCATTCCCATTGAAACTTTTCAAATCCCTCTCAAAATTGTTGAAATTCTCTTGAAGTTTTAAAATTCTCTCTAGAATTTTCAAAATCCATGTCCACATGTTTACAATTTCACGTCAAAAAATGGCTAAAATTCCAGTTGAAATTTTTTCAAAGTCCCTTAAAAATTTTCCAATTTTTGTCCCAATTCTTCCCATTCCCATTGAAACTTTTCAAATCCCTCTCAAAATTGTTGAAATTCTCTTGAAGCTTTTAAAATTCTCTCTAGAATTTTCAAAATCCATGTCCACATGTTTACAATTTCACGTCAAAAAATTGCTAAAATTCCAGTTGAAATTTTTTCAAAGTCCCTTAAAAATTTTCCAACTTTTGTCCCAATTCTTCCCATTCCCATTGAAACTTTTCAAATCCCTCTCAAAATTGTTGAAATTCTCTTGAAGCTTTTAAAATTCTCTCTAGAATTTTCAAAATCCATGGCCACATGTTTACAATTTCACGTCAAAAAATGGGTAAAATTCCAGTTGAAATTTTTTCAAAGTCCCTGAAAAATTTTCCAATTTTTGTCCCAATTCTTCCCATTCCCATTGAAACTTTTCAAATCCCTCTCAAAATTGTTGAAATTCTGTTGAAGCTTTTAAAATTCTCTCTAGAATTTTCAAAATCCATGTCCACATGTTTACAATTTCACGTCAAAAAATGGCTAAAATTCCAGTTGAAATTTTTTCAAAGTCCCTTAAAAATTTTCCAATTTTTGTCCCAATTCTTCCCATTCCCATTGAAACTTTTCAAATCCCTCTCAAAATTGTTGAAATTCTGTTGAAGCTTTTAAAATTCTCTCTAGAATTTTCAAAATCCATGTCCACATGTTTACAATTTCACGTCAAAAAATGGCTAAAATTCCAGTTGAAATTTTTTCAAAGTCCCTTAAAAATTTTCCAATTTTTGTCCCAATTCTTCCCATTCCCATTGAAACTTTTCAAATCCCTCTCAAAATTGTTGAAATTCTGTTGAAGCTTTTAAAATTCTCTCTAGAATTTTCAAAATCCATGTCCACATGTTTACAATTTCACGTCAAAAAATGGCTAAAATTCCAGTTGAAATTTTTTCAAAGTCCCTTAAAAATTTTCCAATTTTTGTCCCAATTCTTCCCATTCCCATTGAAACTTTTCAAATCCCTCTCAAAACTGTTGAAATTCTGTTGAAGCTTTTAAAATTCTCTCTAGAATTTTCAAAATCCATGTCCACATGTTTACAATTTCACGTCAAAAAATGGCTAAAATTCCAGTTGAAATTTTTTCAAAGTCCCTTAAAAATTTTCCAATTTTTGTCCCAATTCTTCCCATTCCCATTGAAACTTTTCAAATCCCTCTCAAAATTGTTGAAATTCTCTTGAAGCTTTTAAAATTCTCTCTAGAATTTTCAAAATCCATGTCCACATGTTTACAATTTCACGTCAAAAAATGGCTAAAATTCCAGTTGAAATTTTTTCAAAGTCCCTGAAAAATTTTCCAATTTTTGTCCCAATTCTTCCCATTCCCATTGAAACTTTTCAAATCCCTCTCAAAATTGTTGAAATTCTCTTGAAGCTTTTAAAATTCTCTCTAGAATTTTCAAAATCCATGTCCACATGTTTACAATTTCACGCAAAAAAATGGCTAAAATTCCAGTTGAAATTTTTTCAAAGTCCCTTAAAAATTTTCCAATTTTTGTCCCAATTCTTCCCATTCCCATTGAAACTTTTCAAATCCCTCTCAAAATTGTTGAAATTCTGTTGAAGCTTTTAAAATTCTCTCTAGAATTTTCAAAATCCATGGCCACATGTTTACAATTTCACGTCAAAAAATTGCTAAAATTCCAGTTGAAATTTTTTCAAAGTCCCTTAAAAATTTTCCAATTTTTGTCCCAATTCTTCCCATTCCCATTGAAACTTTTCAAATCCCTCTCAAAATTGTTGAAATTCTCTTGAAGCTTTTAAAATTCTCTCTAGAATTTTCAAAATCCATGGCCACATGTTTACAATTTCACGTCAAAAAATGGCTAAAATTCCAGTTGAAATTTTTTCAAAGTCCCTTAAAAATTTTCCAATTTTTGTCCCAATTCTTCCCATTCCCATTGAAACTTTTCAAATCCCTCTCAAAATTGTTGAAATTCTCTTGAAGCTTTTAAAATTCTCTCTAGAATTTTCAAAATCCATGTCCACATGTTTACAATTTCACGTCAAAAAATGGCTAAAATTCCAGTTGAAATTTTTTCAAAGTCCCTTAAAAATTTTCCAATTTTTGTCCCAATTCTTCCCATTCCCATTGAAACTTTTCAAATCCCTCTCAAAATTGTTGAAATTCTCTTGAAGCTTTTAAAATTCTCTCTAGAATTTTCAAAATCCATGTCCACATGTTTACAATTTCACGTCAAAAAATTGCTAAAATTCCAGTTGAAATTTTTTCAAAGTCCCTTAAAAATTTTCCAATTTTTGTCCCAATTCTTCCCATTCCCATTGAAACTTTTCAAATCCCTCTCAAAATTGTTGAAATTCTCTTGAAGCTTTTAAAATTCTCTCTAGAATTTTCAAAATCCATGTCCACATGTTTACAATTTCACGTCAAAAAATGGCTAAAATTCCAGTTGAAATTTTTTCAAAGTCCCTGAAAAATTTTCCAATTTTTGTCCCAATTCTTCCCATTCCCATTGAAACTTTTCAAATCCCTCTCAAAATTGTTGAAATTCTCTTGAAGCTTTTAAAATTCTCTCTAGAATTTTCAAAATCCATGTCCACATGTTTACAATTTCACGTCAAAAAATGGCTAAAATTCCAGTTGAAATTTTTTCAAAGTCCCTGAAAAATTTTCCAATTTTTGTCCCAATTCTTCCCATTCCCATTGAAACTTTTCAAATCCCTCTCAAAATTGTTGAAATTCTGTTGAAGCTTTTAAAATTCTCTCTAGAATTTTCAAAATCCATGTCCACATGTTCACAATTTCACGTCAAAAAATGGCTAAAATTCCAGTTGAAATTTTTTCAAAGTCCCTTAAAAATTTTCCAATTTTTGTCCCAATTCTTCCCATTCCCATTGAAACTTTTCAAATCCCTCTCAAAATTGTTGAAATTCTCTTGAAGCTTTTAAAATTCTCTCTAGAATTTTCAAAATCCATGTCCACATGTTTACAATTTCACGTCAAAAAATTGCTAAAATTCCAGTTGAAATTTTTTCAAAGTCCCTTAAAAATTTTCCAATTTTTGTCCCAATTCTTCCCATTCCCATTGAAACTTTTCAAATCCCTCTCAAAACTGTTGAAATTCTGTTGAAGCTTTTAAAATTCTCTCTAGAATTTTCAAAATCCATGTCCACATGTTTACAATTTCACGTCAAAAAATGGCTAAAATTCCAGTTGAAATTTTTTCAAAGTCCCTGAAAAATTTTCCAATTTTTGTCCCAATTCTTCCCATTCCCATTGAAACTTTTCAAATCCCTCTCAAAATTGTTGAAATTCTCTTGAAGCTTTTAAAATTCTCTCTAGAATTTTCAAAATCCATGTCCACATGTTTACAATTTCACGCAAAAAATGGCTAAAATTCCAGTTGAAATTTTTTCAAAGTCCCTTAAAAATTTTCCAATTTTTGTCCCAATTCTTCCCATTCCCATTGAAACTTTTCAAATCCCTCTCAAAATTGTTGAAATTCTGTTGAAGCTTTTAAAATTCTCTCTAGAATTTTCAAAATCCATGGCCACATGTTTACAATTTCACGTCAAAAAATTGCTAAAATTCCAGTTGAAATTTTTTCAAAGTCCCTTAAAAATTTTCCAATTTTTGTCCCAATTCTTCCCATTCCCATTGAAACTTTTCAAATCCCTCTCAAAATTGTTGAAATTCTCTTGAAGCTTTTAAAATTCTCTCTAGAATTTTCAAAATCCATGGCCACATGTTTACAATTTCACGTCAAAAAATGGCTAAAATTCCAGTTGAAATTTTTTCAAAGTCCCTTAAAAATTTTCCAATTTTTGTCCCAATTCTTCCCATTCCCATTGAAACTTTTCAAATCCCTCTCAAAATTGTTGAAATTCTCTTGAAGCTTTTAAAATTCTCTCTAGAATTTTCAAAATCCATGTCCACATGTTTACAATTTCACGTCAAAAAATGGCTAAAATTCCAGTTGAAATTTTTTCAAAGTCCCTTAAAAATTTTCCAATTTTTGTCCCAATTCTTCCCATTCCCATTGAAACTTTTCAAATCCCTCTCAAAATTGTTGAAATTCTCTTGAAGCTTTTAAAATTCTCTCTAGAATTTTCAAAATCCATGTCCACATGTTTACAATTTCACGTCAAAAAATTGCTAAAATTCCAGTTGAAATTTTTTCAAAGTCCCTTAAAAATTTTCCAACTTTTCTCCCAATTCTTCCCATTCCCATTGAAACTTTTCAAATCCCCTCTCAAAATTGTTGAAATTCTCTTGAAGCTTTTAAAATTCTCTCTAGAATTTTCAAAATCCATGTCCACATGTTTACAATTTCACGTCAAAAAATGGCTAAAATTCCAGTTGAAATTTTTTCAAAGTCCCTGAAAAATTTCCAATTTTTGTCCCAATTCTTCCCATTC
>NW_028116504.1:0-69214 GCF_964273445.1 Streptopelia decaocto | reverse complement strand
GAATGGGAAGAATTGGGACGAAAATTGGAAAATTTTGAAGTGACTGAAAAAATTTCAACTGGAATTTTAGCAATTTTGACGTGAAATTGTAAATATGTGGACGTGTATTTTCGATATTATACAGAGAATTTTCAAACTTTCCACAGGATTTCAACAATGTTGAGAGGGATTTGAAAAGTTTCAATGGGAATGGGAAGAATTGGGACGAAAATTGGAAAATTATGAAGGGACTTTGAAAAAATTTCAACTGGAATTTTAGCAATTTTGACGTGAAATTGTAAACATGTTGAGGTGGATTTGGAAAATTCTAGAGAGAATTGTAAAAGGTTCAACAGGATTTCAACAATGTTGAGAGGGATTTGAAAAGTTTCAATGGGAATGGGAAGAATTGGGACGAAAATTGGAAAATTTTCAGGGACTTTGAAAAAATTTCAACTGGAATTTTAGCAATTTTGACGTGAAATTGTAAACATGTTGAGGTGGATTTGGAAAATTCTAGAGAGAATTTTAAAAGCTTCAACAGGATTTCAACAATGTTGAGAGGGATTTGAAAAGTTTCAATGGGATAGGGAAGAACTGGGACGAAAATTGGAAAGTTTTTCAGGGACTTTGAAAAAATTTCAACTGGAATTTTAGCAATTTTGACATGAAATTGTAAACATGTTGAAGTGGATTTGGAAAATTCTAGAGAGAATTTTAAAAGCTTCATCTGGGTGTCAACAATGTTGAGAGGGATTTGAAAAGTTTCAGTGGGAATGGGAAGAATTGGGACGAAAATTGGCAAATTTTGAAGGGACTTTGAAAAAATTTCAACTGGAATTTTAGCAATTTTGACGAGAAATTGTAAACATGTTGAGGTGGATTTGGAAAATTCTAGAGAGAATTTTAAAAGCTTCAACAGGATTGCAACAATGTTGAGAGGGATTTGAAAAGTTTCAATGGGATAGGGAAGAACTGGGACGAATATTGGAAAGTTTTGAAGGGACTTTGAAAAAATTTCAACTGGAATTTTAGCAATTTTGACGTGAAATTGTAAACATGTGGACGTCTATTTCGAAATTATACAGAGAATTTTCAAACTTTCAACAGGATTTCAACAATGTTGAGAGGGATTTGAAATGTTTCAATGGGAATGTGAAGAATTGTGATGAAAATTGGAAAATTATGAAGCGACTTTGAAAACATTTCAACTGGAATTTTAGCAATTTTGACGTGAAATTGTAAACATGTTGAGGTGGATTTGGAAAATTCTAGAGAGAATTGTAAAAGGTTCAACAGGATTTCAACAATGTTGAGAGGGATTTGAAAAGTTTCAATGGGAATGTGAAGAATTGGGACGAAAATTGGAAAATTATGAAGGGACTTTGAAAAAATTTCAACTGGAATTTTAGCAATTTTGACGAGAAATTGTAAACATGTTGAGGTGGATTTGGAAAATTCTAGAGAGAATTTTAAAAGCTTCATCTGAGTGTCAACAATGTTGAGAGGGATTTGAAAAGTTTCAGTGGGAATGGGAAGAATTGGGACGAATATTGGAAAGTTTTTTCAGGGACTTTGAAATAATTTCAACTGGAATTTTAGCAATTTTGACGAGAAATTGTAAACATGTTGAAGTGGATTTGGAAAATTCTAGAGAGAATTTTAAAAGCTTCATCTGGGTGTCAACAATGTTGAGAGGGATTTGAAATTTTCAGTGGGAATGTGAAGAATTGGGACGAAAATTGGAAAAATTTTCAGGGACTTTGAAAAAATTTCAACTGGAATTTTAGCAATTTTGACATGAAATTGTAAACATGTTGAGGTGGATTTGGAAAATTCTAGAGAGAATTTAAAAGCTTCAACAGGTTTTCAACAATGTTGAGAGGGATTTGAAAAGTTTCAATGGGAATGTGAAGAATTGGGACGAAAATTGGAAAATTTTGAAGTGACTGAAAAAATTTCAACTGGAATTTTAGCAATTTTGACGTGAAATTGTAAATATGTGGACGTGTATTTTCGAAATTATACAGAGAATTTTCAAACTTTCAACAGGATTTCAACAATGTTGAGAGGGATTTGAAAAGTTTCAATGGGAATGGGAAGAATTGGGATGAAAATTGGAAAATTATGAAGGGACTTTGAAAAAATTTCAACTGGAATTTTAGCACTTTTGACGTGAAATTGTAAACATGTTGAGGTGGATTTGGAAAATTCTAGAGAGAATTTTAAAAGCTTCAACAGGATTTCAACAATGTTGAGAGGGATTTGAAAAGTTTCAATGGGAATGTGAAGAATTGGGACGAAAATTGGAAAATTTTCAGGGACTTTGAAAAAATTTCAACTGGAATTTTAGCAATTTTGACGTGAAATTGTAAACATGTTGAGGTGGATTTGGAAAATTCTAGAGAGAATTTTAAAAGCTTCAACAGGATTTCAACAATGTTGAGAGGGATTTGAAAATTTTCAATGGGATAGGGAAGAACTGGGACGAAAATTGGAAAGTTTTTCAGGGACTTTGAAAAAATTTCAACTGGAATTTTAGCAATTTTGACAAGAAATTGTAAACATGTTGAAGTGGATTTGGAAAATTCTAGAGAGAATTTTAAAAGCTTCATCTGGGTGTCAACAATCTTGAGAGGGATTTGAAAAGTTTCAGTGGGAATGTGAAGAATTGGGACGAAAATTGGCAAATTTTGAAGGGACTTTGAAAAAATTTCAACTGGAATTTTAGCAATTTTGACGTGAAATTGTAAACATGTTGAGGTGGATTTGGAAAATTCTAGAGAGAATTGTAAAAGCTTCAACAGGATTTCAACAATGTTGAGAGGGATTTGAAAAGTTTCAATGGGAATGTGAAGAATTGGGACGAAAATTGGAAAGTTTTTCAGGGACTTTGAAAAAATTTCAACTGGAATTTTAGCAATTTTGACGAGAAATTGTAAACATGTTGAAGTGGATTTGAAAATTATAGAGAGAATTTTAAAAGCTTCATCTGGGTTTCAACAATGTTGAGAGGGATTTGAAAAGTTTCAGTGGGAATGTGAAGAATTGGGACGAAAATTGGTAAAATTTTCAGGTACTTTGAAAAAATTTCAACTGGAATTTTAGCAATTTTGATGTGAAATTGTAAACATGTTGAGGTGGATTTGGAAAATTCTAGAGAGAATTGTAAAAGCTTCAACAGGATTTCAACAATGTTGAGAGGGATTTGAAAAGTTTCAATGGGAATGGGAAGAATTGGGACGAAAATTGGAAAGTTTTTCAGGGACTTTGAAAAAATTTCAACTGGAATTTTAGCAATTTTGACGTGAAATTGTAAACATGTTGAGGTGGATTTGGAAAATTCTAGAGAGAATTTTAAAAGCGTCATCTGGGTGTCAACCATTTCGAGAGGGATTTGAAAATTTTCAATGGAATGGGAAGAATTGGGACGAACATTGGAAAGTTTTTAAGGGTCTTTGAAAAAATTTCAACTGGAATTTTAGCAATTTTGACGTGAAATTGTAAACATGTTGAGGTGGATTTGGAAAATTCTAGAGAGAATTTTAAAAGCTTCATCTGGGTGTCAACAATGTTGAGAGGGATTTGAAAAGTTTCAATGGGAATGTGAAGAATTGGGACGAAAATTGGAAAATTTTGAAGTGACTGAAAATATTTCAACTGGAATTTTAGCAATTTTGACGTGAAATTGTAAATATGTGGATGTGTATTTTCGATATTATACAGAGAATTTTCAAACTTTCAACAGGATTTCAACAATGTTGAGAGGGATTTGAAAAGTTTCAATGGGAATGGGAAGAATTGGGATGAAAATTGGAAAATTTTCAGGGACTTTGAAAAAATTTCAACTGGAATTTTAGCAATTTTGACGTGAAATTGTAAACATGTTGAGGTGGATTTGGAAAATTCTAGAGAGAATTTAAAAAGGTTCAACAGGATTTCAACAATGTTGAGAGGGATTTGAAAAGTTTCAATGGGATAGGGAAGAATTGGGACGAAAATTGGAAAGTTTTTCAGGGACTTTGAAAAAATTTCAACTGGAATTTTAGCAATTTTGACGAGAAATTGTAAACATGTTGTAGTGGATTTGGAAAATTCTAGAGAGAATTTTAAAAGCTTCATCTGGGTGTCAACAATGTTGAGAGGGATTTGAAAAGTTTCAGTGGGAATGTGAAGAATTGGGACGAAAACTGGCAAATTTTTAAGGGACTTTGAAAAAATTTCAACTGGAATTTTAGCAATTTTGACGTGAAATTGTAAACATGTTGAGGTGGATTTGGAAAATTCTAGAGAGAATTGTAAAAGCTTCAACAGGATTTCAACAATGTTGAGAGGGATTTGAAAAGTTTCAATGGGAATGTGAAGAATTGGGACGAAAATTGGAAAGTTTTTCAGGGACTTTGAAAAAATTTCAACTGGAATTTTAGCAATTTTGACAAGAAATTGTAAACATGTTGAAGTGGATTTGGAAAATTCTAGAGAGAATTTTAAAAGCTTCATCTGGGTGTCAACAATGTTGAGAGGGATTTGAAAAGTTTCAGTGGGAATGTGAAGAATTGGGACGAGAATTGGCAAATTTTGAAGGGACTTTGAAAACATTTCAACTGGAATTTTAGCAATTTTGACGAGAAATTGTAAACATGTTGAGGTGGATTTGGAAAATTCTAGAGAGAATTGTAAAAGCTTCAACAGGATTTAAACAATGTTGAGAGGGATTTGAAAAGTTTCAATGGGAATGTGAAGAATTGGGACGAAAATTGGAAAGTTTTTCAGGGACTTTGAAAAAATTTCAACTGGAATTTTAGCAATTTTGACGAGAAATTGTAAACATGTTGAAGTGGATTTGGAAAATTCTAGAGAGAATTTTAAAAGCTTCATCTGGGTGTCAACAATGTTGAGAGGGATTTGAAAAGTTTCAGTGGGAATGTGAAGAATTGGGACGAAAATTGGTAAAATTTTCAGGGACTTTGAAAAAATTTCAACTGGAATTTTAGCAATTTTGACGTGAAATTGTAAACATGTTGAGGTGGATTTGGAAAATTCTAGAGAGAATTTTAAAAGCTTCTTCAGGGTTTCAACCATTTTGAGAGGGATTTGAAAATTTTCAATGGGAATGGGAAGAATTGGGACGAACATTGGAAAATTTTTAAGGGTCTTTGAAAAAATTTCAACTGGAATTTTAGCAATTTTGACGTGAAATTGTAAACATGTTGAGGTGGATTTGGAAAATTCTAGAGAGAATTTTAAAAGCTTCAACAGGATTTCAACAATGTTGAGAGGGATTTGAAAAGTTTCAATGGGAATGGGAAGAATTGGGACGAAAATTGGAAAATTTTGAAGTGACTGAAAAAATTTCAACTGGAATATTAGCAATTTTGACGTGAAATTGTAAATATGTGGACGTGTATTTTCGATATTATACAGAGAATTTTCAAACTTTCCACAGGATTTCAACAATGTTGAGAGGGATTTGAAAAGTTTCAATGGGAATGGGAAGAATTGGGACGAAAATTGGAAAATTATGAAGGGACTTTGAAAAAATTTCAACTGGAATTTTAGCAATTTTGACGTGAAATTGTAAACATGTTGAGGTGGATTTGGAAAATTCTAGAGAGAATTGTAAAAGGTTCAACAGGATTTCAACAATGTTGAGAGGGATTTGAAAAGTTTCAATGGGAATGGGAAGAATTGGGACGAAAATTGGAAAATTTTCAGGGACTTTGAAAAAATT
This sequence comes from Streptopelia decaocto, assembly GCF_964273445.1. Classification (NCBI taxonomy): domain Eukaryota; kingdom Metazoa; phylum Chordata; class Aves; order Columbiformes; family Columbidae; genus Streptopelia; species Streptopelia decaocto. The sequence continues at coordinate 63,504 of NW_028116504.1, read as the reverse complement.
TCAACTGGAATTTTAGCAATTTTGACGTGAAATTGTAAACATGTTGAGGTGGATTTGGAAAATTCTAGAGAGAATTTTAAAAGCTTCAACAGGATTTCAACAATGTTGAGAGGGATTTGAAAAGTTTCAATGGGATAGGGAAGAACTGGGACGAAAATTGGAAAGTTTTTCAGGGACTTTGAAAAAATTTCAACTGGAATTTTAGCAATTTTGACATGAAATTGTAAACATGTTGAAGTGGATTTGGAAAATTCTAGAGAGAATTTTAAAAGCTTCATCTGGGTGTCAACAATGTTGAGAGGGATTTGAAAAGTTTCAGTGGGAATGGGAAGAATTGGGACGAAAATTGGCAAATTTTGAAGGGACTTTGAAAAAATTTCAACTGGAATTTTAGCAATTTTGACGAGAAATTGTAAACATGTTGAGGTGGATTTGGAAAATTCTAGAGAGAATTTTAAAAGCTTCAACAGGATTGCAACAATGTTGAGAGGGATTTGAAAAGTTTCAATGGGATAGGGAAGAACTGGGACGAATATTGGAAAGTTTTGAAGGGACTTTGAAAAAATTTCAACTGGAATTTTAGCAATTTTGACGTGAAATTGTAAACATGTGGACGTCTATTTTCGAAATTATACAGAGAATTTTCAAACTTTCAACAGGATTTCAACAATGTTGAGAGGGATTTGAAATGTTTCAATGGGAATGTGAAGAATTGTGATGAAAATTGGAAAATTATGAAGCGACTTTGAAAACATTTCAACTGGAATTTTAGCAATTTTGACGTGAAATTGTAAACATGTTGAGGTGGATTTGGAAAATTCTAGAGAGAATTGTAAAAGGTTCAACAGGATTTCAACAATGTTGAGAGGGATTTGAAAAGTTTCAATGGGAATGTGAAGAATTGGGACGAAAATTGGAAAATTATGAAGGGACTTTGAAAAAATTTCAACTGGAATTTTAGCAATTTTGACGAGAAATTGTAAACATGTTGAGGTGGATTTGGAAAATTCTAGAGAGAATTTTAAAAGCTTCATCTGAGTGTCAACAATGTTGAGAGGGATTTGAAAAGTTTCAGTGGGAATGGGAAGAATTGGGACGAATATTGGAAAGTTTTTCAGGGACTTTGAAATAATTTCAACTGGAATTTTAGCAATTTTGACGAGAAATTGTAAACATGTTGAAGTGGATTTGGAAAATTCTAGAGAGAATTTTAAAAGCTTCATCTGGGTGTCAACAATGTTGAGAGGGATTTGAAATTTTCAGTGGGAATGTGAAGAATTGGGACGAAAATTGGAAAAATTTTCAGGGACTTTGAAAAAATTTCAACTGGAATTTTAGCAATTTTGACATGAAATTGTAAACATGTTGAGGTGGATTTGGAAAATTCTAGAGAGAATTTTAAAAGCTTCAACAGGTTTTCAACAATGTTGAGAGGGATTTGAAAAGTTTCAATGGGAATGTGAAGAATTGGGACGAAAATTGGAAAATTTTGAAGTGACTGAAAAAATTTCAACTGGAATTTTAGCAATTTTGACGTGAAATTGTAAATATGTGGACGTGTATTTTCGAAATTATACAGAGAATTTTCAAACTTTCAACAGGATTTCAACAATGTTGAGAGGGATTTGAAAAGTTTCAATGGGAATGGGAAGAATTGGGATGAAAATTGGAAAATTATGAAGGGACTTTGAAAAAATTTCAACTGGAATTTTAGCACTTTTGACGTGAAATTGTAAACATGTTGAGGTGGATTTGGAAAATTCTAGAGAGAATTTTAAAAGCTTCAACAGGATTTCAACAATGTTGAGAGGGATTTGAAAAGTTTCAATGGGAATGTGAAGAATTGGGACGAAAATTGGAAAATTTTCAGGGACTTTGAAAAAATTTCAACTGGAATTTTAGCAATTTTGACGTGAAATTGTAAACATGTTGAGGTGGATTTGGAAAATTCTAGAGAGAATTTTAAAAGCTTCAACAGGATTTCAACAATGTTGAGAGGGATTTGAAAATTTTCAATGGGATAGGGAAGAACTGGGACGAAAATTGGAAAGTTTTTCAGGGACTTTGAAAAAATTTCAACTGGAATTTTAGCAATTTTGACGAGAAATTGTAAACATGTTGAAGTGGATTTGGAAAATTCTAGAGAGAATTTTAAAAGCTTCATCTGGGTGTCAACAATCTTGAGAGGGATTTGAAAAGTTTCAGTGGGAATGTGAAGAATTGGGACGAAAATTGGCAAATTTTGAAGGGACTTTGAAAAAATTTCAACTGGAATTTTAGCAATTTTGACGTGAAATTGTAAACATGTTGAGGTGGATTTGGAAAATTCTAGAGAGAATTGTAAAAGCTTCAACAGGATTTCAACAATGTTGAGAGGGATTTGAAAAGTTTCAATGGGAATGTGAAGAATTGGGACGAAAATTGGAAAGTTTTTCAGGGACTTTGAAAAAATTTCAACTGGAATTTTAGCAATTTTGACGAGAAATTGTAAACATGTTGAAGTGGATTTGAAAATTCTAGAGAGAATTTTAAAAGCTTCATCTGGGTTTCAACAATGTTGAGAGGGATTTGAAAAGTTTCAGTGGGAATGTGAAGAATTGGGACGAAAATTGGTAAAATTTTCAGGTACTTTGAAAAAATTTCAACTGGAATTTTAGCAATTTTGATGTGAAATTGTAAACATGTTGAGGTGGATTTGGAAAATTCTAGAGAGAATTGTAAAAGCTTCAACAGGATTTCAACAATGTTGAGAGGGATTTGAAAAGTTTCAATGGGAATGGGAAGAATTGGGACGAAAATTGGAAAGTTTTTCAGGGACTTTGAAAAAATTTCAACTGGAATTTTAGCAATTTTGACGTGAAATTGTAAACATGTTGAGGTGGATTTGGAAAATTCTAGAGAGAATTTTAAAAGCGTCATCTGGGTGTCAACCATTTCGAGAGGGATTTGAAAATTTTCAATGGGAATGGGAAGAATTGGGACGAACATTGGAAAGTTTTTAAGGGTCTTTGAAAAAATTTCAACTGGAATTTTAGCAATTTTGACGTGAAATTGTAAACATGTTGAGGTGGATTTGGAAAATTCTAGAGAGAATTTTAAAAGCTTCATCTGGGTGTCAACAATGTTGAGAGGGATTTGAAAAGTTTCAATGGGAATGTGAAGAATTGGGACGAAAATTGGAAAATTTTGAAGTGACTGAAAATATTTCAACTGGAATTTTAGCAATTTTGACGTGAAATTGTAAATATGTGGATGTGTATTTTCGATATTATACAGAGAATTTTCAAACTTTCAACAGGATTTCAACAATGTTGAGAGGGATTTGAAAAGTTTCAATGGGAATGGGAAGAATTGGGATGAAAATTGGAAAATTTTCAGGGACTTTGAAAAAATTTCAACTGGAATTTTAGCAATTTTGACGTGAAATTGTAAACATGTTGAGGTGGATTTGGAAAATTCTAGAGAGAATTTAAAAAGGTTCAACAGGATTTCAACAATGTTGAGAGGGATTTGAAAAGTTTCAATGGGATAGGGAAGAATTGGGACGAAAATTGGAAAGTTTTTCAGGGACTTTGAAAAAATTTCAACTGGAATTTTAGCAATTTTGACGAGAAATTGTAAACATGTTGTAGTGGATTTGGAAAATTCTAGAGAGAATTTTAAAAGCTTCATCTGGGTGTCAACAATGTTGAGAGGGATTTGAAAAGTTTCAGTGGGAATGTGAAGAATTGGGACGAAAACTGGCAAATTTTTAAGGGACTTTGAAAAAATTTCAACTGGAATTTTAGCAATTTTGACGTGAAATTGTAAACATGTTGAGGTGGATTTGGAAAATTCTAGAGAGAATTGTAAAAGCTTCAACAGGATTTCAACAATGTTGAGAGGGATTTGAAAAGTTTCAATGGGAATGTGAAGAATTGGGACGAAAATTGGAAAGTTTTTCAGGGACTTTGAAAAAATTTCAACTGGAATTTTAGCAATTTTGACAAGAAATTGTAAACATGTTGAAGTGGATTTGGAAAATTCTAGAGAGAATTTTAAAAGCTTCATCTGGGTGTCAACAATGTTGAGAGGGATTTGAAAAGTTTCAGTGGGAATGTGAAGAATTGGGACGAGAATTGGCAAATTTTTCAGGGACTTTGAAAACATTTCAACTGGAATTTTAGCAATTTTGACGAGAAATTGTAAACATGTTGAGGTGGATTTGGAAAATTCTAGAGAGAATTGTAAAAGCTTCAACAGGATTTCAACAATGTTGAGAGGGATTTGAAAAGTTTCAATGGGAATGTGAAGAATTGGGACGAAAATTGGAAAGTTTTTCAGGGACTTTGAAAAAATTTCAACTGGAATTTTAGCAATTTTGACGAGAAATTGTAAACATGTTGAAGTGGATTTGGAAAATTCTAGAGAGAATTTTAAAAGCTTCATCTGGGTGTCAACAATGTTGAGAGGGATTTGAAAAGTTTCAGTGGGAATGTGAAGAATTGGGACGAAAATTGGTAAAATTTTCAGGGACTTTGAAAAAATTTCAACTGGAATTTTAGCAATTTTGACGTGAAATTGTAAACATGTTGAGGTGGATTTGGAAAATTCTAGAGAGAATTTTAAAAGCTTCTTCAGGGTTTCAACCATTTTGAGAGGGATTTGAAAATTTTCAATGGGAATGGGAAGAATTGGGACGAACATTGGAAAATTTTTAAGGGTCTTTGAAAAAATTTCAACTGGAATTTTAGCAATTTTGACGTGAAATTGTAAACATGTTGAGGTGGATTTGGAAAATTCTAGAGAGAATTTTAAAAGCTTCAACAGGATTTCAACAATGTTGAGAGGGATTTGAAAAGTTTCAATGGGAATGGGAAGAATTGGGACGAAAATTGGAAAATTTTGAAGTGACTGAAAAAATTTCAACTGGAATTTTAGCAATTTTGACGTGAAATTGTAAATATGTGGACGTGTATTTTCGATATTATACAGAGAATTTTCAAACTTTCCACAGGATTTCAACAATGTTGAGAGGGATTTGAAAAGTTTCAATGGGAATGGGAAGAATTGGGACGAAAATTGGAAAATTATGAAGGGACTTTGAAAAAATTTCAACTGGAATTTTAGCAATTTTGACGTGAAATTGTAAACATGTTGAGGTGGATTTGGAAAATTCTAGAGAGAATTGTAAAAGGTTCAACAGGATTTCAACAATGTTGAGAGGGATTTGAAAAGTTTCAATGGGAATGGGAAGAATTGGGACGAAAATTGGAAAATTTTCAGGGACTTTGAAAAAATTTCAACTGGAATTTTAGCAATTTTGACATGAAATTGTAAACATGTTGAAGTGGATTTGGAAAATTCTAGAGAGAATTTTAAAAGCTTCATCTGGGTGTCAACAATGTTGAGAGGGATTTGAAAAGTTTCAGTGGGAATGGGAAGAATTGGGACGAAAATTGGCAAATTTTGAAGGGACTTTGAAAAAATTTCAACTGGAATTTTAGCAATTTTGACGTGAAATTGTAAACATGTTGAGGTGGATTTGGAAAATTCTAGAGAGAATTTTAAAAGCTTCAACAGGATTGCAACAATGTTGAGAGGGATTTGAAAAGTTTCAATGGGATAGGGAAGAACTGGGACGAAAATTGGAAAGTTTTTCAGGGACTTTGAAAAAATTTCAACTGGAATTTTAGCAATTTTGACGAGAAATTGTAAACATGTTGAAGTGGATTTGGAAAATTCTAGAGAGAATTTTAAAAGCTTCATCTGGGTGTCAACAATGTTGAGAGGGATTTGAAAAGTTTCAGTGGGAATGGGAAGAATTGGGACGAATATTGGAAAGTTTTGAAGGGACTTTGAAAAAATTTCAACTGGAATTTTAGCAATTTTGACGTGAAATTGTAAACATGTGGACGTCTATTTTCGAAATTATACAGAGAATTTTCAAACTTTCAACAGGATTTCAACAATGTTGAGAGGGATTTGAAATGTTTCAATGGGAATGTGAAGAATTGTGATGAAAATTGGAAAATTATGAAGCGACTTTGAAAAAATTTCAACTGGAATTTTAGCAATTTTGACGTGAAATTGTAAACATGTTGAGGTGGATTTGGAAAATTCTAGAGAGAATTGTAAAAGGTTCAACAGGATTTCAACAATGTTGAGAGGGATTTGAAAAGTTTCAATGGGAATGTGAAGAATTGGGACGAAAATTGGAAAATTATGAAGGGACTTTGAAAAAATTTCAACTAGAATTTTAGCAATTTTGACGAGAAATTGTAAACATGTTGAGGTGGATTTGGAAAATTCTAGAGAGAATTTTAAAAGCTTCATCTGAGTGTCAACAATGTTGAGAGGGATTTGAAAAGTTTCAGTGGGAATGGGAAGAATTGGGACGAATATTGGAAAGTTTTTCAGGGACTTTGAAATAATTTCAACTGGAATTTTAGCAATTTTGACGAGAAATTGTAAACATGTTGAAGTGGATTTGGAAAATTCTAGAGAGAATTTTAAAAGCTTCATCTGGGTGTCAACAATGTTGAGAGGGATTTGAAATTTTCAGTGGGAATGTGAAGAATTGGGACGAAAATTGGAAAAATTTTCAGGGACTTTGAAAAAATTTCAACTGGAATTTTAGCAATTTTGACATGAAATTGTAAACATGTTGAGGTGGATTTGGAAAATTCTAGAGAGAATTTTAAAAGCTTCAACAGGTTTTCAACAATGTTGAGAGGGATTTGAAAAGTTTCAATGGGAATGTGAAGAATTGGGACGAAAATTGGAAAATTTTGAAGTGACTGAAAAAATTTCAACTGGAATTTTAGCAATTTTGACGTGAAATTGTAAATATGTGGACGTGTATTTTCGAAATTATACAGAGAATTTTCAAACTTTCAACAGGATTTCAACAATGTTGAGAGGGATTTGAAAAGTTTCAATGGGAATGGGAAGAATTGGGACGAAAATTGGAAAATTATGAAGGGACTTTGAAAAAATTTCAACTGGAATTTTAGCACTTTTGACGTGAAATTGTAAACATGTTGAGGTGGATTTGGAAAATTCTAGAGAGAATTTTAAAAGCTTCAACAGGATTTCAACAATGTTGAGAGGGATTTGAAAAGTTTCAATGGGAATGTGAAGAATTGGGACGAAAATTGGAAAATTTTCAGGGACTTTGAAAAAATTTCAACTGGAATTTTAGCAATTTTGACGTGAAATTGTAAACATGTTGAGGTGGATTTGGAAAATTCTAGAGAGAATTTTAAAAGCTTCAACAGGATTTCAACAATGTTGAGAGGGATTTGAAAATTTTCAATGGGATAGGGAAGAACTGGGACGAAAATTGGAAAGTTTTTCAGGGACTTTGAAAAAATTTCAACTGGAATTTTAGCAATTTTGACGAGAAATTGTAAACATGTTGAAGTGGATTTGGAAAATTCTAGAGAGAATTTTAAAAGCTTCATCTGGGTGTCAACAATCTTGAGAGGGATTTGAAAAGTTTCAGTGGGAATGTGAAGAATTGGGACGAAAATTGGAAAATTTTGAAGGGACTTTGAAAAAATTTCAACTGGAATTTTAGCAATTTTGACGTGAAATTGTAAACATGTTGAGGTGGATTTGGAAAATTCTAGAGAGAATTGTAAAAGCTTCAACAGGATTTCAACAATGTTGAGAGGGATTTGAAAAGTTTCAATGGGAATGTGAAGAATTGGGACGAAAATTGGAAAGTTTTTCAGGGACTTTGAAAAAATTTCAACTGGAATTTTAGCAATTTTGACGAGAAATTGTAAACATGTTGAAGTGGATTTGAAAATTCTAGAGAGAATTTTAAAAGCTTCATCTGGGTTTCAACAATGTTGAGAGGGATTTGAAAAGTTTCAGTGGGAATGTGAAGAATTGGGACGAAAATTGGTAAAATTTTCAGGTACTTTGAAAAAATTTCAACTGGAATTTTAGCAATTTTGATGTGAAATTGTAAACATGTTGAGGTGGATTTGGAAAATTCTAGAGAGAATTGTAAAAGCTTCAACAGGATTTCAACAATGTTGAGAGGGATTTGAAAAGTTTCAATGGGAATGGGAAGAATTGGGACGAAAATTGGAAAATTATGAAGGGACTTTGAAAAAATTTCAACTGGAATTTTAGCAATTTTGACGTGAAATTGTAAACATGTTGAGGTGGATTTGGAAAATTCTAGAGAGAATTTTAAAAGCGTCATCTGGGTGTCAACCATTTCGAGAGGGATTTGAAAATTTTCAATGGGAATGGGAAGAATTGGGACGAACATTGGAAAGTTTTTAAGGGTCTTTGAAAAAATTTCAACTGGAATTTTAGCAATTTTGACGTGAAATTGTAAACATGTTGAGGTGGATTTGGAAAATTCTAGAGAGAATTTTAAAAGCTTCATCTGGGTGTCAACAATGTTGAGAGGGATTTGAAAAGTTTCAATGGGAATGTGAAGAATTGGGACGAAAATTGGAAAATTTTGAAGTGACTGAAAATATTTCAACTGGAATTTTAGCAATTTTGACGTGAAATTGTAAATATGTGGATGTGTATTTTCGATATTATACAGAGAATTTTCAAACTTTCAACAGGATTTCAACAATGTTGAGAGGGATTTGAAAAGTTTCAATGGGAATGGGAAGAATTGGGATGAAAATTGGAAAATTTTCAGGGACTTTGAAAAAATTTCAACTGGAATTTTAGCAATTTTGACGTGAAATTGTAAACATGTTGAGGTGGATTTGGAAAATTCTAGAGAGAATTTAAAAAGGTTCAACAGGATTTCAACAATGTTGAGAGGGATTTGAAAAGTTTCAATGGGAATGGGAAGAATTGGGACGAAAATTGGAAAATTTTCAGGGACTTTGAAAAAATTTCAACTGGAATTTTAGCAATTTTGACATGAAATTGTAAACATGTTGAAGTGGATTTGGAAAATTCTAGAGAGAATTTTAAAAGCTTCATCTGGGTGTCAACAATGTTGAGAGGGATTTGAAAAGTTTCAGTGGGAATGGGAAGAATTGGGACGAAAATTGGCAAATTTTGAAGGGACTTTGAAAAAATTTCAACTGGAATTTTAGCAATTTTGACGTGAAATTGTAAACATGTTGAGGTGGATTTGGAAAATTCTAGAGAGAATTTTAAAAGCTTCAACAGGATTGCAACAATGTTGAGAGGGATTTGAAAAGTTTCAATGGGATAGGGAAGAACTGGGACGAAAATTGGAAAGTTTTTCAGGGACTTTGAAAAAATTTCAACTGGAATTTTAGCAATTTTGACGAGAAATTGTAAACATGTTGAAGTGGATTTGGAAAATTCTAGAGAGAATTTTAAAAGCTTCATCTGGGTGTCAACAATGTTGAGAGGGATTTGAAAAGTTTCAGTGGGAATGGGAAGAATTGGGACGAATATTGGAAAGTTTTGAAGGGACTTTGAAAAAATTTCAACTGGAATTTTAGCAATTTTGACGTGAAATTGTAAACATGTGGACGTCTATTTTCGAAATTATACAGAGAATTTTCAAACTTTCAACAGGATTTCAACAATGTTGAGAGGGATTTGAAATGTTTCAATGGGAATGTGAAGAATTGTGATGAAAATTGGAAAATTATGAAGCGACTTTGAAAAAATTTCAACTGGAATTTTAGCAATTTTGACGTGAAATTGTAAACATGTTGAGGTGGATTTGGAAAATTCTAGAGAGAATTGTAAAAGGTTCAACAGGATTTCAACAATGTTGAGAGGGATTTGAAAAGTTTCAATGGGAATGTGAAGAATTGGGACGAAAATTGGAAAATTATGAAGGGACTTTGAAAAAATTTCAACTAGAATTTTAGCAATTTTGACGAGAAATTGTAAACATGTTGAGGTGGATTTGGAAAATTCTAGAGAGAATTTTAAAAGCTTCATCTGAGTGTCAACAATGTTGAGAGGGATTTGAAAAGTTTCAGTGGGAATGGGAAGAATTGGGACGAATATTGGAAAGTTTTTCAGGGACTTTGAAATAATTTCAACTGGAATTTTAGCAATTTTGACGAGAAATTGTAAACATGTTGAAGTGGATTTGGAAAATTCTAGAGAGAATTTTAAAAGCTTCATCTGGGTGTCAACAATGTTGAGAGGGATTTGAAATTTTCAGTGGGAATGTGAAGAATTGGGACGAAAATTGGAAAAATTTTCAGGGACTTTGAAAAAATTTCAACTGGAATTTTAGCAATTTTGACATGAAATTGTAAACATGTTGAGGTGGATTTGGAAAATTCTAGAGAGAATTTTAAAAGCTTCAACAGGTTTTCAACAATGTTGAGAGGGATTTGAAAAGTTTCAATGGGAATGTGAAGAATTGGGACGAAAATTGGAAAATTTTGAAGTGACTGAAAAAATTTCAACTGGAATTTTAGCAATTTTGACGTGAAATTGTAAATATGTGGACGTGTATTTTCGAAATTATACAGAGAATTTTCAAACTTTCAACAGGATTTCAACAATGTTGAGAGGGATTTGAAAAGTTTCAATGGGAATGGGAAGAATTGGGACGAAAATTGGAAAATTATGAAGGGACTTTGAAAAAATTTCAACTGGAATTTTAGCACTTTTGACGTGAAATTGTAAACATGTTGAGGTGGATTTGGAAAATTCTAGAGAGAATTTTAAAAGCTTCAACAGGATTTCAACAATGTTGAGAGGGATTTGAAAAGTTTCAATGGGAATGTGAAGAATTGGGACGAAAATTGGAAAATTTTCAGGGACTTTGAAAAAATTTCAACTGGAATTTTAGCAATTTTGACGTGAAATTGTAAACATGTTGAGGTGGATTTGGAAAATTCTAGAGAGAATTTTAAAAGCTTCAACAGGATTTCAACAATGTTGAGAGGGATTTGAAAATTTTCAATGGGATAGGGAAGAACTGGGACGAAAATTGGAAAGTTTTTCAGGGACTTTGAAAAAATTTCAACTGGAATTTTAGCAATTTTGACGAGAAATTGTAAACATGTTGAAGTGGATTTGGAAAATTCTAGAGAGAATTTTAAAAGCTTCATCTGGGTGTCAACAATCTTGAGAGGGATTTGAAAAGTTTCAGTGGGAATGTGAAGAATTGGGACGAAAATTGGAAAATTTTGAAGGGACTTTGAAAAAATTTCAACTGGAATTTTAGCAATTTTGACGTGAAATTGTAAACATGTTGAGGTGGATTTGGAAAATTCTAGAGAGAATTGTAAAAGCTTCAACAGGATTTCAACAATGTTGAGAGGGATTTGAAAAGTTTCAATGGGAATGTGAAGAATTGGGACGAAAATTGGAAAGTTTTTCAGGGACTTTGAAAAAATTTCAACTGGAATTTTAGCAATTTTGACGAGAAATTGTAAACATGTTGAAGTGGATTTGAAAATTCTAGAGAGAATTTTAAAAGCTTCATCTGGGTTTCAACAATGTTGAGAGGGATTTGAAAAGTTTCAGTGGGAATGTGAAGAATTGGGACGAAAATTGGTAAAATTTTCAGGTACTTTGAAAAAATTTCAACTGGAATTTTAGCAATTTTGATGTGAAATTGTAAACATGTTGAGGTGGATTTGGAAAATTCTAGAGAGAATTGTAAAAGCTTCAACAGGATTTCAACAATGTTGAGAGGGATTTGAAAAGTTTCAATGGGAATGGGAAGAATTGGGACGAAAATTGGAAAATTATGAAGGGACTTTGAAAAAATTTCAACTGGAATTTTAGCAATTTTGACGTGAAATTGTAAACATGTTGAGGTGGATTTGGAAAATTCTAGAGAGAATTTTAAAAGCGTCATCTGGGTGTCAACCATTTCGAGAGGGATTTGAAAATTTTCAATGGGAATGGGAAGAATTGGGACGAACATTGGAAAGTTTTTAAGGGTCTTTGAAAAAATTTCAACTGGAATTTTAGCAATTTTGACGTGAAATTGTAAACATGTTGAGGTGGATTTGGAAAATTCTAGAGAGAATTTTAAAAGCTTCATCTGGGTGTCAACAATGTTGAGAGGGATTTGAAAAGTTTCAATGGGAATGTGAAGAATTGGGACGAAAATTGGAAAATTTTGAAGTGACTGAAAATATTTCAACTGGAATTTTAGCAATTTTGACGTGAAATTGTAAATATGTGGATGTGTATTTTCGATATTATACAGAGAATTTTCAAACTTTCAACAGGATTTCAACAATGTTGAGAGGGATTTGAAAAGTTTCAATGGGAATGGGAAGAATTGGGATGAAAATTGGAAAATTTTCAGGGACTTTGAAAAAATTTCAACTGGAATTTTAGCAATTTTGACGTGAAATTGTAAACATGTTGAGGTGGATTTGGAAAATTCTAGAGAGAATTTAAAAAGGTTCAACAGGATTTCAACAATGTTGAGAGGGATTTGAAAAGTTTCAATGGGATAGGGAAGAATTGGGACGAAAATTGGAAAGTTTTTCAGGGACTTTGAAAAAATTTCAACTGGAATTTTAGCAATTTTGACGAGAAATTGTAAACATGTTGAAGTGGATTTGGAAAATTCTAGAGAGAATTTTAAAAGCTTCATCTGGGTGTCAACAATGTTGAGAGGGATTTGAAAAGTTTCAGTGGGAATGTGAAGAATTGGGACGAAAACTGGCAAATTTTGAAGGGACTTTGAAAAAATTTCAACTGGAATTTTAGCAATTTTGACGTGAAATTGTAAACATGTTGAGGTGGATTTGGAAAATTCTAGAGAGAATTGTAAAAGCTTCAACAGGATTTCAACAATGTTGAGAGGGATTTGAAAAGTTTCAATGGGAATGTGAAGAATTGGGACGAAAATTGGAAAGTTTTTCAGGGACTTTGAAAAAATTTCAACTGGAATTTTAGCAATTTTGACAAGAAATTGTAAACATGTTGAAGTGGATTTGGAAAATTCTAGAGAGAATTTTAAAAGCTTCATCTGGGTGTCAACAATGTTGAGAGGGATTTGAAAAGTTTCAGTGGGAATGTGAAGAATTGGGGCGACAACTGGAAAATTTTGAAGGGACTTTGAAAAAATTTCAACTGGAATTTTAGCAATTTTGACGTGAAATTGTAAACATGTTGAGGTGGATTTGGAAAATTCTAGAGAGAATTTTAAAAGCTTCAACAGGTTTTCAACTATTTTGAGAGGGATTTGAAAAGTTTCAATGGGAATGGGAAGAATTGGGACGAACATTGGAAAATTTTGAAGGGACTTTGAAAAAATTTCAACTGGAATTTTAGCAATTTTGACGTGAAATTGTAAACATGTGGACGTCTATTTTCGAAATTATACAGAGAATTTTCAAACCTTCAACAGGATTTCAACAATGTTGAGAGGGATTTGAAATGTTTCAATGGGAATGTGAAGAATTGGGATGAAAATTGGAAAATTATGAAGCGACTTTGAAAACATTTCAACTGGAATTTTAGCAATTTTGACGTGAAATTGTAAACATGTTGAGGTGGATTTGGAAAATTCTAGAGAGAATTTTAAAAGGTTCAACAGGATTTCAACAATGTTGAGAGGGATTTGAAAAGTTTCAATGGGAATGTGAAGAATTGGGACGAAAATTGGAAAATTTTGAAGGGACTTTGAAAAAATTTCAACTGGAATTTTAGCAATTTTGACGTGAAATTGTAAACATGTTGAGGTGGATTTGGAAAATTCTAGAGAGAATTTTAAAAGCTTCTTCAGGGTTTAAACCATTTCGAGAGGGATTTGAAAATTTTCAATGGGAATGGGAAGAATTGGGACGAACATTGGAAAATTTTGAAGGGTCTTTGAAAAAATTTCAACTGGAATTTTAGCAATTTTGACGTGAAATTGTAAACATGTTGAGGTGGATTTGGAAAATTCTAGAGAGAATTTTAAAAGCTTCTTCAGGGTTTCAACCATTTCGAGAGGGATTTGAAAATTTTCAATGGGAATGGGAAGAATTGGGACGAACATTGGAAAATTTTGAAGGGTCTTTGAAAAAATTTCAACTGGAATTTTAGCAATTTTGACGTGAAATTGTAAACATGTTGAGGTGGATTTGGAAAATTCTAGAGAGAATTTAAAAAGGTTCAACAGGATTTCAACAATGTTGAGAGGGATTTGAAAAGTTTCAATGGGAATGTGAAGAACTGGGACGAAAATTGGAAAGTTTTTCAGGGACTTTGAAAAAATTTCAACTGGAATTTTAGCAATTTTGACGAGAAATTGTAAACATGTTGAAGTGGATTTGGAAAATTCTAGAGAGAATTTTAAAAGCTTCATCTGGGTGTCAACAATGTTGAGAGGGATTTGAAAAGTTTCAGTGGGAATGTGAAGAATTGGGACGAAAACTGGCAAATTTTGAAGGGACTTTGAAAAAATTTCAACTGGAATTTTAGCAATTTTGACGTGAAATTGTAAACATGTTGAGGTGGATTTGGAAAATTCTAGAGAGAATTGTAAAAGCTTGAACAGGTTTTCAACTATTTTGAGAGGGATTTGAAAAGTTTCAATGGGAATGGGAAGAATTGGGACGAACATTGGAAAATTTTGAAGGGACTTTGAAAAAATTTCAACTGGAATTTTAGCAATTTTGACGTGAAATTGTAAACATGTGGACGTCTATTTTCGAAATTATACAGAGAATTTTCAAACCTTCAACAGGATTTCAACAATGTTGAGAGGGATTTGAAATGTTTCAATGGGAATGTGAAGAATTGGGATGAAAATTGGAAAATTATGAAGCGACTTTGAAAACATTTCAACTGGAATTTTAGCAATTTTGACGTGAAATTGTAAACATGTTGAGGTGGATTTGGAAAATTCTAGAGAGAATTTTAAAAGGTTCAACAGGATTTCAACAATGTTGAGAGGGATTTGAAAAGTTTCAATGGGAATGTGAAGAATTGGGACGAAAATTGGAAAATTTTGAAGGGACTTTGAAAAAATTTCAACTGGAATTTTAGCAATTTTGACGTGAAATTGTAAACATGTTGAGGTGGATTTGGAAAATTCTAGAGAGAATTTTAAAAGCTTCTTCAGGGTTTCAACCATTTCGAGAGGGATTTGAAAATTTTCAATGGGAATGGGAAGAATTGGGACGAACATTGGAAAATTTTGAAGGGTCTTTGAAAAAATTTCAACTGGAATTTTAGCAATTTTGACGTGAAATTGTAAACATGTTGAGGTGGATTTGGAAAATTCTAGAGAGAATTTTAAAAGCTTCTTCAGGGTTTCAACCATTTCGAGAGGGATTTGAAAATTTTCAATGGGAATGGGAAGAATTGGGACGAACATTGGAAAATTTTCAGGGACTTTGAAAAAATTTCAACTGGAATTTTAGCAATTTTGACGTGAAATTGTAAACATGTTGAGGTGGATTTGGAAAATTCTAGAGAGAATTGTAAAAGCTTCAACAGGATTTCAACAATGTTGAGAGGGATTTGAAAAGTTTCAATGGGAATGTGAAGAATTGGGACGAAAATTGGAAAGTTTTTCAGGGACTTTGAAAAAATTTCAACTGGAATTTTAGCAATTTTGACAAGAAATTGTAAACATGTTGAAGTGGATTTGGAAAATTCTAGAGAGAATTTTAAAAGCTTCATCTGGGTGTCAACAATGTTGAGAGGGATTTGAAAAGTTTCAGTGGGAATGTGAAGAATTGGGGCGACAACTGGAAAATTTTGAAGGGACTTTGAAAAAATTTAAACTGGAATTTTAGCAATTTTGACGTGAAATTGTAAACATGTTGAGGTGGATTTGGAAAATTCTAGAGGGAATTTTAAAAGCTTCAACAGGTTTTCAACAATGTTGAGAGGGATTTGAAAAGTTTCAATGGGAATGGGAAGAACTGGGACGAAAATTGGAAAGTCTTTCAGGGATTTTGAAAAAATTTCAACTGGAATTTTAGCAATTTTGACGTGAAATTGTAAACATGTTGAGGTGGATTTGGAAAATTCTAGAGAGAATTTTAAGAGCTTCAACAGGTTTTCAACTATTTTGAGAGGGATTTGAAAAGTTTCAATGGGAATGTGAAGAATTGGGACGAACATTGGAAAATTTTGAAGGGACTTTGAAAAAATTTCAACTGGAATTTTAGCAATTTTGACGTGAAATTGTAAACATGTGGACGTCTATTTTCGAAATTATACAGAGAATTTTCAAACCTTCAACAGGATTTCAACAATGTTGAGAGGGATTTGAAATGTTTCAATGGGAATGTGAAGAATTGGGATGAAAATTGGAAAATTATGAAGCACCTTGAAAACATTTCAACTGGAATTTTAGCAATTTTGACGTGAAATTGTAAACATGTTGAGGTGGATTTGGAAAATTCTAGAGAGAATTGTAAAAGGTTCAACAGGATTTCAACAATGTTGAGAGGGATTTGAAAAGTTTCAATGGGAATGTGAAGAATTGGGACGAAAATTGGAAAATTTTGAAGGGACTTTGAAAAAATTTCAACTGGAATTTTAGCAATTTTGACGTGAAATTGTAAACATGTTGAGGTGGATTTGGAAAATTCTAGAGAGAATTTTAAAAGCTTCTTCAGGGTTTAAACCATTTCGAGAGGGATTTGAAAATTTTCAATGGGAATGGGAAGAATTGGGACGAACATTGGAAAATTTTGAAGGGTCTTTGAAAAAATTTCAACTGGAATTTTAGCAATTTTGACGTGAAATTGTAAACATGTTGAGGTGGATTTGGAAAATTCTAGAGAGAATTTTAAAAGCTTCAACAGGTTTTCAACAATGTTGAGAGGGATTTGAAAAGTTTCAATGGGAATGGGAAGAATTGGGACGAAAATTGGAAAATTTTGAAGTGACTGAAAAAATTTCAACTGGAATTTTAGCAATTTTGACGTGAAATTGTAAACATGTTGAGGTGGATTTGGAAAATTCTAGAGAGAATTTAAAAAGGTTCAACAGGATTTCAACAATGTTGAGAGGGATTTGAAAAGTTTCAATGGGAATGTGAAGAACTGGGACGAAAATTGGAAAGTTTTTCAGGGACTTTGAAAAAATTTCAACTGGAATTTTAGCAATTTTGACGAGAAATTGTAAACATGTTGAAGTGGATTTGGAAAATTCTAGAGAGAATTTTAAAAGCTTCATCTGGGTGTCAACAATGTTGAGAGGGATTTGAAAAGTTTCAGTGGGAATGTGAAGAATTGGGACGAAAACTGGCAAATTTTGAAGGGACTTTGAAAAAATTTCAACTGGAATTTTAGCAATTTTGACGTGAAATTGTAAACATGTTGAGGTGGATTTGGAAAATTCTAGAGAGAATTGTAAAAGCTTGAACAGGATTTCAACAATGTTGAGAGGGATTTGAAAAGTTTCAATGGGAATGTGAAGAATTGGGACGAAAATTGGAAAGTTTTTCAGGGACTTTGAAAAAATTTCAACTGGAATTTTAGCAATTTTGACAAGAAATTGTAAACATGTTGAAGTGGATTTGGAAAATTCTAGAGAGAATTTTAAAAGCTTCATCTGGGTGTCAACAATGTTGAGAGGGATTTGAAAAGTTTCAGTGGGAATGTGAAGAATTGGGGCGACAACTGGAAAATTTTGAAGGGACTTTGAAAAAATTTCAACTGGAATTTTAGCAATTTTGACGTGAAATTGTAAACATGTTGAGGTGGATTTGGAAAATTCTAGAGGGAATTTTAAAAGCTTCAACAGGTTTTCAACAATGTTGAGAGGGATTTGAAAAGTTTCAATGGGAATGGGAAGAACTGGGACGAAAATTGGAAAGTTTTTCAGGGATTTTGAAAAAATTTCAACTGGAATTTTAGCAATTTTGACGTGAAATTGTAAACATGTTGAGGTGGATTTGGAAAATTCTAGAGAGAATTTTAAAAGCTTCAACAGGTTTTCAACTATTTTGAGAGGGATTTGAAAAGTTTCAATGGGAATGTGAAGAATTGGGACGAACATTGGAAAATTTTGAAGGGACTTTGAAAAAATTTCAACTGGAATTTTAGCAATTTTGACGTGAAATTGTAAACATGTGGACGTCTATTTTCGAAATTATACAGAGAATTTTCAAACTTTCAACAGGATTTCAACAATGTTGAGAGGGATTTGAAATGTTTCAATGGGAATGTGAAGAATTGGGATGAAAATTGGAAAATTATGAAGCGACTTTGAAAACATTTCAACTGGAATTTTAGCAATTTTGACGTGAAATTGTAAACATGTTGAGGTGGATTTGGAAAATTCTAGAGAGAATTGTAAAAGCTTCAACAGGATTTCAACAATGTTGAGAGGGATTTGAAAAGTTTCAATGGGAATGGGAAGAATTGGGACGAAAATTGGAAAATTATGAAGGGACTTTGAAAAAATTTCAACTGGAATTTTAGCAATTTTGACGAGAAATTGTAAACATGTTGAGGTGGATTTGGAAAATTCTAGAGAGAATTTTAAAAGCTTCATCTGAGTGTCAACAATGTTGAGAGGGATTTGAAAAGTTTCAGTGGGAATGGGAAGAATTGGGACGAATATTGGAAAGTTTTTCAGGGACTTTGAAAAAATTTCAACTGGAATTTTAGCAATTTTGACGAGAAATTGTAAACATGTTGAAGTGGATTTGGAAAATTCTAGAGAGAATTTTAAAAGCTTCATCTGGGTGTCAACAATGTTGAGAGGGATTTGAAAAGTTTCAGTGGGAATGTGAAGAATTGGGTCGAAAATTGGCAAATTTTGAAGGGACTTTGAAAAAATTTCAACTGGAATTTTAGCAATTTTGACGTGAAATTGTAAACATGTTGAGGTGGATTTGGAAAATTCTAGAGAGAATTGTAAAAGCTTCAACAGGATTTCAACAATGTTGAGAGGGATTTGAAAAGTTTCAATGGGAATGTGAAGAATTGGGACGAAAATTGGAAAGTTTTTCAGGGACTTTGAAAAAATTTCAACTGGAATTTTAGCAATTTTGACGAGAAATTGTAAACATGTTGAGGTGGATTTGGAAAATTCTAGAGAGAATTTTAAAAGCTTCATCTGAGTGTCAACAATGTTGAGAGGGATTTGAAAAGTTTCAGTGGGAATGGGAAGAATTGGGACGAATATTGGAAAGTTTTTCAGGGACTTTGAAAAAATTTCAACTGGAATTTTAGCAATTTTGACGTGAAATTGTAAACATGTTGAGGTGGATTTGGAAAATTCTAGAGGGAATTTTAAAAGCTTCAACAGGTTTTCAACAATGTTGAGAGGGATTTGAAAAGTTTCAGTGGGAATGGGAAGAACTGGGACGAAAATTGGAAAGTTTTTCAGGGATTTTGAAAAAATTTCAACTGGAATTTTAGCAATTTTGACGTGAAATTGTAAACATGTTGAGGTGGATTTGGAAAATTCTAGAGAGAATTTTAAAAGCTTCAACAGGTTTTCAACTATTTTGAGAGGGATTTGAAAAGTTTCAATGGGAATGGGAAGAATTGGGACGAACATTGGAAAATTTTGAAGGGACTTTGAAAAAATTTCAACTGGAATTTTAGCAATTTTGACGTGAAATTGTAAACATGTGGACGTCTATTTTCGAAATTATACAGAGAATTTTCAAACTTTCAACAGGATTTCAACAATGTTGAGAGGGATTTGAAATGTTTCAATGGGAATGTGAAGAATTGGGATGAAATTTGGAAAATTATGAAGCGACTTTGAAAACATTTCAACTGGAATTTTAGCAATTTTGACGTGAAATTGTAAACATGTTGAGGTGGATTTGGAAAATTCTAGAGAGAATTGTAAAAGGTTCAACAGGATTTCAACAATGTTGAGAGGGATTTGAAATGTTTCAATGGGAATGTGAAGAATTGGGACGAAAATTGGAAAATTATGAAGGGACTTTGAAAAAATTTCAACTGGAATTTTAGCAATTTTGACGAGAAATTGTAAACATGTTGAGGTGGATTTGGAAAATTCTAGAGAGAATTTTAAAAGCTTCATCTGAGTGTCAACAATGTTGAGAGGGATTTGAAAAGTTTCAGTGGGAATGGGAAGAATTGGGACGAATATTGGAAAGTTTTTCAGGGACTTTGAAAAAATTTCAACTGGAATTTTAGCAATTTTGACGAGAAATTGTAAACATGTTGAAGTGGATTTGGAAAATTCTAGAGAGAATTTTAAAAGCTTCATCTGGGTGTCAACAATGTTGAGAGGGATTTGAAAAGTTTCAGTGGGAATGTGAAGAATTGGGTCGAAAATTGGCAAATTTTGAAGGGACTTTGAAAAAATTTCAACTGGAATTTTAGCAATTTTGACGTGAAATTGTAAACATGTTGAGGTGGATTTGGAAAATTCTAGAGAGAATTGTAAAAGCTTCAACAGGATTTCAACAATGTTGAGAGGGATTTGAAAAGTTTCAATGGGAATGTGAAGAATTGGGACGAAAATTGGAAAGTTTTTCAGGGACTTTGAAAAAATTTCAACTGGAATTTTAGCAATTTTGACGAGAAATTGTAAACATGTTGAGGTGGATTTGGAAAATTCTAGAGAGAATTTTAAAAGCTTCATCTGAGTGTCAACAATGTTGAGAGGGATTTGAAAAGTTTCTGTGGGAATGGGAAGAATTGGGACGAATATTGGAAAGTTTTGCAGGGACTTTGAAAAAATTTCAACTGGAATTTTAGCAATTTTGACGAGAAATTGTAAACATGTTGAAGTGGATTTGGAAAATTCTAGAGAGAATTTTAAAAGCTTCATCTGGGTGTCAACAATGTTGAGAGGGATTTGAAAAGTTTCAGTGGGAATGTGAAGAATTGGGACGAAAATTGGAAAAATTTTCAGGGACTTTGAAAAAATTTCAACTGGAATTTTAGGAATTTTGACGTGAAATTGTAAACATGTTGAGGTGGATTTGGAAAATTCTAGAGAGAATTTTAAAAGCTTCAACAGGTTTTCAACAATGTTGAGAGGGATTTGAAAAGTTTCAATGGGAATGGGAAGAATTGGGACGAAAATTGGAAAATTTTGAAGTGACTGAAAAAATTTCAACTGGAATTTTAGCAATTTTGACGTGAAATTGTAAATATGTGGACGTGTATTTTCGAAATTATACAGAGAATTTTCAAACTTTCAACAGGATTTCAACAATGTTGAGAGGGATTTGAAAAGTTTCAATGGGAATGTGAAGAATTGGGACGAAAATTGGAAAATTTTCAGGGACTTTGAAAAAATTTCAACTGGAATTTTAGCAATTTTGACGTGAAATTGTAAACATGTTGAGGTGGATTTGGAAAATTCTAGAGAGAATTTTAAAAGCT
Organism: Streptopelia decaocto; assembly: GCF_964273445.1. Classification (NCBI taxonomy): domain Eukaryota; kingdom Metazoa; phylum Chordata; class Aves; order Columbiformes; family Columbidae; genus Streptopelia; species Streptopelia decaocto. The sequence continues at coordinate 42,286 of NW_028116504.1, read as the reverse complement.
TCAACAGGATTTCAACAATGTTGAGAGGGATTTGAAAAGTTTCAATGGGATAGGGAAGAACTGGGACGAAAATTGGAAAGTTTTTCAGGGACTTTGAAAAAATTTCAACTGGAATTTTAGCAATTTTGACGAGAAATTGTAAACATGTTGAAGTGGATTTGGAAAATTCTAGAGAGAATTTTAAAAGCTTCATCTGGGTGTCAACAATGTTGAGAGGGATTTGAAAAGTTTCAGTGGGAATGTGAAGAATTGGGACGAAAATTGGCAAATTTTGAAGGGACTTTGAAAAAATTTCAACTGGAATTTTAGCAATTTTGACGTGAAATTGTAAACATGTTGAGGTGGATTTGGAAAATTCTAGAGAGAATTGTAAAAGCTTCAACAGGATTTCAACAATGTTGAGAGGGATTTGAAAAGTTTCAATGGGAATGGGAAGAATTGGGACGAAAATTGGAAAGTTTTTCAGGGACTTTGAAAAAATTTCAACTGGAATTTTAGCAATTTTGACGAGAAATTGTAAACATGTTGAAGTGGATTTGGAAAATTCTAGAGAGAATTTTAAAAGCTTCATCTGGGTGTCAACAATGTTGAGAGGGATTTGAAAAGTTTCAGTGGGAATGTGAAGAATTGGGACGAAAATTGGTAAAATTTTCAGGTACTTTGAAAAAATTTCAACTGGAATTTTAGCAATTTTGACGAGAAATTGTAAACATGTTGAGGTGGATTTGGAAAATTCTAGAGAGAATTGTAAAAGCTTCAACAGGATTTCAACAATGTTGAGAGGGATTTGAAAAGTTTCAATGGGAATGGGAAGAATTGGGACGAAAATTGGAAAATTATGAAGGGACTTTGAAAAAATTTCAACTGGAATTTTAGCAATTTTGACGTGAAATTGTAAACATGTTGAGGTGGATTTGGAAAATTCTAGAGAGAATTTTAAAAGCTTCAACAGGATTTCAACAATGTTGAGAGGGATTTGAAAAGTTTCAATGGGATAGAGAAGAACTGGGACGAAAATTGGAAAGTTTTTCAGGGACTTTGAAAAAATTTCAACTGGAATTTTAGCAATTTTGACGTGAAATTGTAAACATGTTGAAGTGGATTTGGAAAATTCTAGAGAGAATTTTAAAAGCTTCATCTGAGTGTCAACAATGTTGAGAGGGATTTTAAAAGTTTCAGTGGGAATGTGAAGAATTGGGACGAAAATTGGCAAATTTTGAAGGGACTTGGAAAAATTTCAACTGGAATTTTAGCAATTTTGACGTGAAATTGTAAACATGTTGAGGTGGATTTGGAAAATTCTAGAGAGAATTTTAAAAGCTTCAACAGGTTTTCAACTATTTTGAGAGGGATTTGAAAAGTCTCAATGGGAATGGGAAGAATTGGGACGAACATTGGAAAATTTTTAAGGGACTTTGAAAAAATTTCAACTGGAATTTTAGCAATTTTGACGTGTAATTGTAAACATGTGGACGTGTATTTTCGAAATTATACAGAGAATTTTCAAACTTTCAACAGGATTTCAACAATGTTGAGAGGGATTTGAAATGTTTCAATGGGAATGTGAAGAATTGGGATGAAAATTGGAAAATTATGAAGCGACTTTGAAAACATTTCAACTGGAATTTTAGCAATTTTGACGTGAAATTGTAAACATGTTGAGGTGGATTTGGAAAATTCTAGAGAGAATTTTAAAAGCTTCAACAGGATTTCAACAATGTTGAGAGGGATTTGAAAAGTTTCAATGGGAATGTGAAGAATTGGGACGAAAATTGGAAAATTATGAAGGGACTTTGAAAAAATTTCAACTGGAATTTTAGCAATTTTGACGAGAAATTGTAAACATGTTGAGGTGGATTTGGAAAATTCTAGAGAGAATTTTAAAAGCTTCATCTGGGTGTCAACAATGTTGAGAGGGATTTGAAAAGTTTCAGTGGGAATGGGAAGAATTGGGACGAATATTGGAAAGTTTTTCAGGGACTTTGAAAAAATTTCAACTGGAATTTTAGCAATTTTGACGAGAAATTGTAAACATGTTGAAGTGGATTTGGAAAATTCTAGAGAGAATTTTAAAAGCTTCATCTGGGTGTCAACAATGTTGAGAGGGATTTGAAAAGTTTCAGTGGGAATGTGAAGAATTGGGACGAAAATTGGAAAAATTTTCAGGGACTTTGAAAAAATTTCAACTGGAATTTTAGGAATTTTGACGTGAAATTGTAAACATGTTGAGGTGGATTTGGAAAATTCTAGAGAGAATTTTAAAAGCTTCAACAGGTTTTCAACAATGTTGAGAGGGATTTGAAAAGTTTCAATGGGAATGGGAAGAATTGGGACGAAAATTGGAAAATTTTGAAGTGACTGAAAAAATTTCAACTGGAATTTTAGCAATTTTGACGTGAAATTGTAAATATGTGGACGTGTATTTTCGAAATTATACAGAGAATTTTCAAACTTTCAACAGGATTTCAACAATGTTGAGAGGGATTTGAAAAGTTTCAATGGGAATGGGAAGAATTGGGACGAAAATTGGAAAATTATGAAGGGACTTTGAAAAAATTTCAACTGGAATTTTAGCAATTTTGACGTGAAATTGTAAACATGTTGAGGTGGATTTTGAAAATTCTAGAGAGAATTGTAAAAGGTTCAACAGGATTTCAACAATGTTGAGAGGGATTTGAAAAGTTTCAATGGGATAGGGAAGAACTGGGACGAAAATTGGAAAGTTTTTCAGGGACTTTGAAAAAATTTCAACTGGAATTTTAGCAATTTTGACGAGAAATTGTAAACATGTTGAAGTGGATTTGGAAAATTCTAGAGAGAATTTTAAAAGCTTCATCTGGGTGTCAACAATGTTGAGAGGGATTTGAAAAGTTTCAGTGGGAATGTGAAGAATTGGGTCGAAAATTGGCAAATTTTGAAGGGACTTTGAAAAAATTTCAACTGGAATTTTAGCAATTTTGACGTGAAATTGTAAACATGTTGAGGTGGATTTGGAAAATTCTAGAGAGAATTTTAAAAGCTTCAACAGGATTTCAACAATGTTGAGAGGGATTTGAAAAGTTTCAATGGGAATGTGAAGAATTGGGACGAAAATTGGAAAGTTTTTCAGGGACTTTGAAAAAATTTCAACTGGAATTTTAGCAATTTTGACGAGAAATTGTAAACATGTTGAAGTGGATTTGGAAAATTCTAGAGAGAATTTTAAAAGCTTCATCTGGGTGTCAACAATGTTGAGAGGGATTTGAAAAGTTTCAGTGGGAATGGGAAGAATTGGGACGAAAATTGGAAAATTTTGAAGGGACTTTGAAAAAATTTCAACTGGAATTTTAGCAATTTTGACGTGAAATTGTAAACCTGTTGAGGTGGATTTTGAAAATTCTAGAGAGAATTGTAAAAGGTTCAACAGGATTTCAACAATGTTGAGAGGGATTTGAAAAGTTTCAATGGGAATGTGAAGAATTGGGACGAAAATTGGAAAATTTTGAAGGGACTTTGAAAAAATTTCAACTGGAATTTTAGCAATTTTGATGAGAAATTGTAAACATGTTGAGGTGGATTTGGAAAATTCTAGAGAGAATTTTAAAAGCTTCATCTGGGTGTCAACAATGTTGAGAGGGATTTGAAAAGTTTCAGTGGGAATGGGAAGAATTGGGACGAATATTGGAAAGTTTATCAGGGACTTTGAAAAAATTTCAACTGGAATTTTAGCAATTTTGACGTGAAATTGTAAACATGTTGAGGTGGATTTGGAAAATTCTAGAGAGAATTTTAAAAGCTTCAACAGGATTTCAACAATGTTGAGAGGGATTTGAAAAGTTTCAATGGGATAGGGAAGAACTGGGACGAAAATTGGAAAGTTTTTCAGGGACTTTGAAAAAATTTCAACTGGAATTTTAGCAATTTTGACGAGAAATTGTAAACATGTTGAAGTGGATTTGGAAAATTCTAGAGAGAATTTTAAAAGCTTCATCTGGGTGTCAACAATGTTGAGAGGGATTTGAAAAGTTTCAGTGGGAATGTGAAGAATTGGGACGAAAATTGGCAAATTTTGAAGGGACTTTGAAAAAATTTCAACTGGAATTTTAGGAATTTTGACGTGAAATTGTAAACATGTTGAGGTGGATTTTGAAAATTCTAGAGAGAATTGTAAAAGCTTCAACAGGATTTCAACAATGTTGAGAGGGATTTGAAAAGTTTCAATGGGAATGTGAAGAATTGGGACGAAAATTGGAAAGTTTTTCAGGGACTTTGAAAAAATTTCAACTGGAATTTTAGCAATTTTGACGAGAAATTGTAAACATGTTGAAGTGGATTTGGAAAATTCTAGAGAGAATTTTAAAAGCTTCATCTGGGTGTCAACAATGTTGAGAGGGATTTGAAAAGTTTCAGTGGGAATGTGAAGAATTGGGACGAAAATTGGTAAAATTTTCAGGTACTTTGAAAAAATTTCAACTGGAATTTTAGCAATTTTGACGTGAAATTGTAAACATGTTGAGGTGGATTCGGAAAATTCTAGAGAGAATTTTAAAAGCTTCATCTGAGTGTCAACAATGTTGAGAGGGATTTGAAAAGTTTCAGTGGGAATGTGAAGAATTGGGACGAAAATTGGAAAATTTTGAAGGGACTTTGAAAAAATTTCAACTGGAATTTTAGCAATTTTGACGTGAAATTGTAAACATGTTGAGGTGGATTTTGAAAATTCTAGAGAGAATTGTAAAAGGTTCAACAGGATTTCAACAATGTTGAGAGGGATTTGAAAAGTTTCAATGGGAATGTGAAGAATTGGGACGAAAATTGGAAAATTATGAAGGGACTTTGAAAAAATTTAAACTGGAATTTTAGCAATTTTGATGAGAAATTGTAAACATGTTGAGGTGGATTTGGAAAATTCTAGAGAGAATTTTAAAAGCTTCATCTGAGTGTCAACAATGTTGAGAGGGATTTGAAAAGTTTCAGTGGGAATGGGAAGAATTGGGACGAATATTGGAAAGTTTTTCAGGGACTTTGAAAAAATTTCAACTGGAATTTTAGCAATTTTGACGAGAAATTGTAAACATGTTGAAGTGGATTTGGAAAATTCTAGAGAGAATTTTAAAAGCTTCATCTGGGTGTCAACAATGTTGAGAGGGATTTGAAAAGTTTCAGTGGGAATGTGAAGAATTGGGACGAAAATTGGAAAAATTTTCAGGGACTTTGAAAAAATTTCAACTGGAATTTTAGCAATTTTGACGTGAAATTGTAAACATGTTGAGGTGGATTTGGAAAATTCTAGAGAGAATTTTAAAAGCTTCAACAGGTTTTCAACAATGTTGAGAGGGATTTGAAAAGTTTCAATGGGAATGGGAAGAATTGGGACGAAAATTGGAAAATTTTGAAGTGACTGAAAAAATTTCAACTGGAATTTTAGCAATTTTGACGTGAAATTGTAAATATGTGGACGTGTATTTTCGAAATTATACAGAGAATTTTCAAACTTTCAACAGGATTTTAACAATGTTGAGAGGGATTTGAAAAGTTTCAATGGGAATGGGAAGAATTGGGACGAAAATTGGAAAATTATGAAGGGACTTTGAAAAAATTTCAACTGGAATTTTAGCACTTTTGACGTGAAATTGTAAACATGTTGAGGTGGATTTTGAAAATTCTAGAGAGAATTGTAAAAGCTTCAACAGGATTTCAACAATGTTGAGAGGGATTTGAAAAGTTTCAATGGGAATGTGAAGAATTGGGACGAAAATTGGAAAATTTTCAGGGACTCTGAAAAAATTTCAACTGGAATTTTAGCAATTTTGACGTGAAATTGTAAACATGTTGAGGTGGATTTGGAAAATTCTAGAGAGAATTTTAAAAGCTTCAACAGGTTTTCAACAATGTTGAGAGGGATTTGAAAAGTTTCAATGGGAATGGGAAGAATTGGGACGAAAATTGGAAAATTTTGAAGTGACTGAAAAAATTTCAACTGGAATTTTAGCAATTTTGACGTGAAATTGTAAATATGTGGACGTGTATTTTCGAAATTATACAGAGAATTTTCAAACTTTCAACAGGATTTCAACAATGTTGAGAGGGATTTGAAAAGTTTCAATGGGAATGGGAAGAATTGGGACGAAAATTGGAAAATTATGAAGGGACTTTGAAAAAATTTCAACTGGAATTTTAGCACTTTTGACGTGAAATTGTAAACATGTTGAGGTGGATTTTGAAAATTCTAGAGAGAATTGTAAAAGCTTCAACAGGATTTCAACAATGTTGAGAGGGATTTGAAAAGTTTCAATGGGAATGGGAAGAATTGGGACGAAAATTGGAAAATTTTCAGGGACTTTGAAAAAATTTCAACTGGAATTTTAGCAATTTTGACGTGAAATTGTAAACATGTTGAGGTGGATTTGGAAAATTCTAGAGAGAATTTTAAAAGCTTCAACAGGATTTCAACAATGTTGAGAGGGATTTGAAAAGTTTCAATGGGAATGGGAAGAATTGGGACGAAAATTGGAAAATTTTGAAGTGACTGAAAAAATTTCAACTGGAATTTTAGCAATTTTGACGTGAAATTGTAAATATGTGGACGTGTATTTTCGAAATTATACAGAGAATTTTCAAACTTTCAACAGGATTTCAACAATGTTGAGAGGGATTTGAAAAGTTTCAATGGGAATGGGAAGAATTGGGACGAAAATTGGAAAATTATGAAGGGACTTTGAAAAAATTTCAACTGGAATTTTAGCACTTTTGACGTGAAATTGTAAACATGTTGAGGTGGATTTTGAAAATTCTAGAGAGAATTGTAAAAGGTTCAACAGGATTTCAACAATGTTGAGAGGGATTTGAAAAGTTTCAATGGGAATGTGAAGAATTGGGACGAAAATTGGAAAATTTTCAGGGACTTTGAAAAAATTTCAACTGGAATTTTAGCAATTTTGACGTGAAATTGTAAACATGTTGAGGTGGATTTGGAAAATTCTAGAGAGAATTTTAAAAGCTTCAACAGGATTTCAACAATGTTGAGAGGGATTTGAAAAGTTTCAATGGGATAGGGAAGAACTGGGACGAAAATTGGAAAGTTTTTCAGGGACTTTGAAAAAATTTCAACTGGAATTTTAGCAATTTTGACGAGAAATTGTAAACATGTTGAAGTGGATTTGGAAAATTCTAGAGAGAATTTTAAAAGCTTCATCTGGGTGTCAACAATGTTGAGAGGGATTTGAAAAGTTTCAGTGGGAATGTGAAGAATTGGGACGAAAATTGGCAAATTTTGAAGGGACTTTGAAAAAATTTCAACTGGAATTTTAGGAATTTTGACGTGAAATTGTAAACATGTTGAGGTGGATTTTGAAAATTCTAGAGAGAATTGTAAAAGCTTCAACAGGATTTCAACAATGTTGAGAGGGATTTGAAAAGTTTCAATGGGAATGTGAAGAATTGGGACGAAAATTGGAAAGTTTTTCAGGGACTTTGAAAAAATTTCAACTGGAATTTTAGCAATTTTGACGAGAAATTGTAAACATGTTGAGGTGGATTTGGAAAATTCTAGAGAGAATTTTAAAAGCTTCATCTGGGTGTCAACAATGTTGAGAGGGATTTGAAAAGTTTCAGTGGGAATGTGAAGAATTGGGACGAAAATTGGTAAAATTTTCAGGTACTTTGAAAAAATTTCAACTGGAATTTTAGCAATTTTGACGTGAAATTGTAAACATGTTGAGGTGGATTCGGAAAATTCTAGAGAGAATTTTAAAAGCTTCATCTGAGTGTCAACAATGTTGAGAGGGATTTGAAAAGTTTCAGTGGGAATGTGAAGAATTGGGACGAAAATTGGAAAATTTTGAAGGGACTTTGAAAAAATTTCAACTGGAATTTTAGCAATTTTGACGTGAAATTGTAAACATGTTGAGGTGGATTTTGAAAATTCTAGAGAGAATTGTAAAAGGTTCAACAGGATTTCAACAATGTTGAGAGGGATTTGAAAAGTTTCAATGGGAATGTGAAGAATTGGGACGAAAATTGGAAAATTATGAAGGGACTTTGAAAAAATTTAAACTGGAATTTTAGCAATTTTGACGAGAAATTGTAAACATGTTGAGGTGGATTTGGAAAATTCTAGAGAGAATTTTAAAAGCTTCATCTGAGTGTCAACAATGTTGAGAGGGATTTGAAAAGTTTCAGTGGGAATGGGAAGAATTGGGACGAATATTGGAAAGTTTTTCAGGGACTTTGAAAAAATTTCAACTGGAATTTTAGCAATTTTGACGAGAAATTGTAAACATGTTGAAGTGGATTTGGAAAATTCTAGAGAGAATTTTAAAAGCTTCATCTGGGTGTCAACAATGTTGAGAGGGATTTGAAAAGTTTCAGTGGGAATGTGAAGAATTGGGACGAAAATTGGAAAAATTTTCAGGGACTTTGAAAAAATTTCAACTGGAATTTTAGCAATTTTGACGTGAAATTGTAAACATGTTGAGGTGGATTTGGAAAATTCTAGAGAGAATTTTAAAAGCTTCAACAGGTTTTCAACAATGTTGAGAGGGATTTGAAAAGTTTCAATGGGAATGGGAAGAATTGGGACGAAAATTGGAAAATTTTGAAGTGACTGAAAAAATTTCAACTGGAATTTTAGCAATTTTGACGTGAAATTGTAAATATGTGGACGTGTATTTTCGAAATTATACAGAGAATTTTCAAACTTTCAACAGGATTTCAACAATGTTGAGAGGGATTTGAAAAGTTTCAATGGGAATGGGAAGAATTGGGACGAAAATTGGAAAATTATGAAGGGACTTTGAAAAAATTTCAACTGGAATTTTAGCACTTTTGACGTGAAATTGTAAACATGTTGAGGTGGATTTTGAAAATTCTAGAGAGAATTGTAAAAGCTTCAACAGGATTTCAACAATGTTGAGAGGGATTTGAAAAGTTTCAATGGGAATGTGAAGAATTGGGACGAAAATTGGAAAATTTTCAGGGACTCTGAAAAAATTTCAACTGGAATTTTAGCAATTTTGACGTGAAATTGTAAACATGTTGAGGTGGATTTGGAAAATTCTAGAGAGAATTTTAAAAGCTTCAACAGGTTTTCAACAATGTTGAGAGGGATTTGAAAAGTTTCAATGGGAATGGGAAGAATTGGGACGAAAATTGGAAAATTTTGAAGTGACTGAAAAAATTTCAACTGGAATTTTAGCAATTTTGACGTGAAATTGTAAATATGTGGACGTGTATTTTCGAAATTATACAGAGAATTTTCAAACTTTCAACAGGATTTCAACAATGTTGAGAGGGATTTGAAAAGTTTCAGTGGGAATGTGAAGAATTGGGACGAAAATTGGCAAATTTTGAAGGGACTTTGAAAAAATTTCAACTGGAATTTTAGCAATTTTGACGTGAAATTGTAAACATGTTGAGGTGGATTTTGAAAATTCTAGAGAGAATTGTAAAAGCTTCAACAGGATTTCAACAATGTTGAGAGGGATTTGAAAAGTTTCAATGGGAATGTGAAGAATTGGGACGAAAATTGGAAAGTTTTTCAGGGACTTTGAAAAAATTTCAACTGGAATTTTAGGAATTTTGACGAGAAATTGTAAACATGTTGAAGTGGATTTGGAAAATTCTAGAGAGAATTTTAAAAGCTTCATCTGGGTGTCAACAATGTTGAGAGGGATTTGAAAAGTTTCAGTGGGAATGTGAAGAATTGGGACGAAAATTGGTAAAATTTTCAGGTACTTTGAAAAAATTTCAACTGGAATTTTAGCAATTTTGACGTGAAATTGTAAACATGTTGAGGTGGATTTGGAAAATTCTAGAGAGAATTGTAAAAGCTTCAACAGGATTTCAACAATGTTGAGAGGGATTTGAAAAGTTTCAATGGGAATGGGAAGAATTGGGACGAAAATTGGAAAATTATGAAGGGACTTTGAAAAAATTTCAACTGGAATTTTAGCAATTTTGACGTGAAATTGTAAACATGTTGAGGTGGATTCGGAAAATTCTAGAGAGAATTTTAAAAGCTTCATCTGGGTGTCAACAATGTTGAGAGGGATTTGAAAAGTTTCAGTGGGAATGGGAAGAATTGGGACGAAAATTGGAAAATTTTTAAGGGACTTTGAAAAAATTTCAACTGGAATTTTAGCAATTTTGACGTGAAATTGTAAATATGTGGACGTGTATTTTCGAAATTATACAGAGAATTTTCAAACTTTCAACAGGATTTCAACAATGTTGAGAGGGATTTGAAAAGTTTCAATGGGAATGGGAAGAATTGGGACGAAAATTGGAAAATTATGAAGGGACGTTGAAAAAATTTCAACTGGAATTTTAGCAATTTTGACGTGAAATTGGAAACATGTTGAGGTGGATTTTGAAAATTCTAGAGAGAATTTTAAAAGGTTCAACGGGATTTCAACAATGTTGAGAGGGATTTGAAAATTTTCCGTGGGAATGTGAAGAATTGGGGCGACAACTGGAAAATTTTGAAGGGACTTTGAAAAAATTTCAACTGGAATTTTAGCAATTTTGACGTGAAATTGTAAACATGTTGAGGTGGATTTGGAAAATTCTAGAGAGAATTTTAAAAGCTTCAACAGGATTTCAACAATGTTGAGAGGGATTTGAAAAGTTTCAATGGGATAGGGAAGAACTGGGACGAAAATTGGAAAATTTTTCAGGGACTTTGAAAAAATTTCAACTGGAATTTTAGCAATTTTGACGAGAAATTGTAAACATGTTGAAGTGGATTTGGAAAATTCTAGAGAGAATTTTAAAAGCTTCATCTGGGTGTCAACAATGTTGAGAGGGATTTGAAAAGTTTCAGTGGGAATGTGAAGAATTGGGACGAAAATTGGCAAATTTTGAAGGGACTTTGAAAAAATTTCAACTGGAATTTTAGCAATTTTGACGTGAAATTGTAAACATGTTGAGGTGGATTTGGAAAATTCTAGAGAGAATTGTAAAAGCTTCAACAGGATTTCAACAATGTTGAGAGGGATTTGAAAAGTTTCAATGGGAATGTGAAGAATTGGGACGAAAATTGGAAAGTTTTTCAGGGACTTTGAAAAAATTTCAACTGGAATTTTAGCAATTTTGACGAGAAATTGTAAACATGTTGAAGTGGATTTGAAAATTCTAGAGAGAATTTTAAAAGCTTCATCTGGGTTTCAACAATGTTGAGAGGGATTTGAAAAGTTTCAGTGGGAATGTGAAGAATTGGGACGAAAATTGGTAAAATTTTCAGGTACTTTGAAAAAATTTCAACTGGAATTTTAGCAATTTTGACGTGAAATTGTAAACATGTTGAGGTGGATTTTGAAAATTCTAGAGAGAATTGTAAAAGGTTCAACAGGATTTCAACAATGTTGAGAGGGATTTGAAAAGTTTCAGTGGGAATGTGAAGAATTGGGACAAAAATTGGAAAATTATGAAGGGACTTTGAAAAAATTTCAACTGGAATTTTAGCAATTTTGACGTGAAATTGTAAACATGTTGAGGTGGATTCGGAAAATTCTAGAGAGAATTTTAAAAGCTTCATCTGGGTGTCAACAATGTTGAGAGGGATTTGAAAAGTTTCAGTGGGAATGGGAAGAATTGGGACGAAAATTGGAAAGTTTTTCAGGGACTTTGAAAAAATTTCAACTGGAATTTTAGCAATTTTGACGAGAAATTGTAAACATGTTGAAGTGGATTTGGAAAATTCTAGAGAGAATTTTAAAAGCTTCATCTGGGTGTCAACAATGTTGAGAGGGATTTGAAAAGTTTCAATGGGAATGGGAAGAATTGGGACGAAAATTGGAAAATTTTTAAGGGACTGAAAAAATTTCAACTGGAATTTTAGCAATTTTGACGTGAAATTGTAAATATGTGGACGTGTATTTTCGAAATTATACAGAGAATTTTCAAACTTTCAACAGGATTTCAACAATGTTGAGAGGGATTTGAAAAGTTTCAATGGGAATGGGAAGAATTGGGACGAAAATTGGAAAATTATGAAGGGACGTTGAAAAAATTTCAACTGGAATTTTAGCAATTTTGACGTGAAATTGTAAACATGTTGAGGTGGATTTTGAAAATTCTAGAGAGAATTGTAAAAGGTTCAACGGGATTTCAACAATGTTGAGAGGGATTTGAAAATTTTCCGTGGGAATGTGAAGAATTGGGGCGACAACTGGAAAATTTTGAAGGGACTTTGAAAAAATTTCAACTGGAATTTTAGCAATTTTGACGTGAAATTGTAAACATGTTGAGGTGGATTTGGAAAATTCTAGAGAGAATTTTAAAAGCTTCAACAGGGTGTCAACAATGTTGAGAGGGATTTGAAAAGTTTCAATGGGAATGGGAAGAATTGGGACGAAAATTGGAAAATTTTGAAGGGACTGAAAAAATTTCAACTGGAATTTTAGCAATTTTGACGAGAAATTGTAAATATGTGGACGTGTATTTTCGAAATTATACAGAGAATTTTCAAACTTTCAACAGGATTTCAACAATGTTGAGAGGGATTTGAAAAGTTTCAATGGGAATGGGAAGAATTGGGACGAAAATTGGAAAATTATGAAGGGACGTTGAAAAAATTTCAACTGGAATTTTAGCACTTTTGACGTGAAATTGTAAACATGTTGAGGTGGATTTGGAAAATTCTAGAGAGAATTTTAAAAGCTTCATCTGGGTGTCAACAATGTTGAGAGGGATTTGAAAAGTTTCAAGGGGAATGGGAAGAATTGGGACGAAAACTGGCAAATTTTGAAGGGACTTTGAAAAAATTTCAACTGGAATTTTAGCAATTTTGACGTGAAATTGGAAACATGTGGACGTGTATTTTCGAAATTATACAGAGAATTTTCAAACTTTCAACAGGATTCCAACAATGTTGAGAGGGATTTGAAAAGTTTCAATGGGAATGGGAAGAATTGGGACGAAAATTGGAAAATTATGAAGGGACTTTGAAAAAATTTCAACTGGAATTTTAGCGCTTTTGACGTGAAATTGTAAACATGTTGAGGTGGATTTGGAAAATTCTAGAGAGAATTTAAAATGGTTCAACGGGATTTCAACAATGTTGAGAGGGATTTCAAAATTTTCCGTGGGAATGTGAAGAATTGGGACGAAAATTGGAAAGTTTTTCAGGGACTTTGAAAAATTTCAACTGGAATTTTAGGAATTTTGACGTGAAATTGTAAACATGTTGAAGTGGATTTGGAAAATTCTAGAGAGAATTTTAAAAGCTTCATCTGGGTGTCAACAATGTTGAGAGGGATTTGAAAAGTTTCAGTGGGAATAGGAAGAACTGGGAGGAAAATTGGAAAGTTTTTCAGGGATTTTGAAAAAATTTCAACTGGAATTTTAGCAATTTTGACGTGAAATTGTAAACATGTTGAGGTGGATTTGGAAAATTCTAGAGAGAATTATAAAAGCTTCAACAGGTTTTCAACCATTTTGAGAGGGATTTGAAAAGTTTCAATGGGAATAGGAAGAATTGGGACGAACATTGGAAAATTTTGAAGGGACTTTGAAAAAATTTCAACTGGAATTTTAGCAATTTTGACGTGAAATTGTAAACATGTGGACGTCTATTTTCGAAATTATACAGAGAATTTTCAAACTTTCAACAGGATTTCAACAATGTTGAGAGGGATTTGAAATGTTTCAATGGGAATGTGAAGAATTGGGATGAAAATTGGAAAATTATGAAGCGACTTTGAAAACATTTCAACTGGAATTTTAGCAATTTTGACGTGAAATTGTAAACATGTTGAGGTGGATTTGGAAAATTCTAGAGAGAATTGTAAAAGGTTCAACAGGATTTCAACAATGTTGAGAGGGATTTGAAAAGTTTCAATGGGAATGTGAAGAATTGGGACGAAAATTGGAAAATTATGAAGGGACTTTGAAAAAATTTCAACTGGAATTTTAGCAATTTTGACGAGAAATTGTAAAAATGTTGAGGTGGATTTGGAAAATTCTAGAGAGAATTTTAAAAGCTTCAACAGAATTTCAACAATGTTGAGAGGGATTTGAAAAGTTTCAGTGGGAATGGGAAGAATTGGGACGAAAATTGGAAAATTTTGAAGGGACTTTGAAAAAATTTCAACTGGAATTTTAGCAATTTTGACGTGAAATTGGAAACATGTGGACGTGTATTTTCGAAATTATACAGAGAATTTTCAAACTTTCAACAGGATTTCAACAATGTTGAGAGGGATTTGAAATGTTTCAATGGTAATGTGAAGAATTGGGATGAAAATTGGAAAATTATGAAGGGACTTTGAAAAAATTTCAACTGGAATTTTAGCAATTTTGACTTGAAATTGTAAACATGTTGAGGTGGATTTGGAAAATTCTAGAGAGAATTGTAAAAGGTTCAACAGGATTTCAACAATGTTGAGAGGGATTTGAAAAGTTTCAATGGGAATGTGAAGAATTGGGACGAAAATTGGAAAATTATGAAGGGACTTTGAAAAAATTTCAACTGGAATTTTAGCAATTTTGACGAGAAATTGTAAACATGTTGAGGTGGATTTGGAAAATTCTAGAGAGAATTTTAAAAGCTTCATCTGGGTGTCAACAATGTTGAGAGGGATTTGAAAAGTTTCAGTGGGAATGTGAAGAATTGGGACGAATATTGGAAAGTTTTTCAGGGACTTTGAAAAAATTTCAACTGGAATTTTAGCAATTTTGACGAGAAATTGTAAACATGTTGAAGTGGATTTGGAAAATTCTAGAGAGAATTTTAAAAGCTTCATCTGGGTGTCAACAATGTTGAGAGGGATTTGAAAAGTTTCAGTGGGAATGTGAAGAATTGGGACGAAAATTGGAAAAATTTTCAGGGACTTTGAAAAAATTTCAAATGGAATTTTAGGAATTTTGACGTGAAATTGTAAACATGTTGAGGTGGATTTGGAAAATCCTAGAGAGAATTTTAAAAGCTTCAACAGGGTTTCAACCATTTTGAGAGGGATTTGAAAATTTTCAATGGGAATGGGAAGAATTGGGACGAACATTGGAAAATTTTTAAGGGTCTTTGAAAAAATTTCAACTGGAATTTTAGGAATTTTGACGTGAAATTGTAAACATGTTGAGGTGGATTTGGAAAATTCTAGAGAGAATTTTAAAAGCTTCAACAGGTTTTCAACAATGTTGAGAGGGATTTGAAAAGTTTCAATGGGAATGGGAAGAATTGGGACGAAAATTGGAAAATTTTGAAGTGACTGAAAAAATTTCAACTGGAATTTTAGCAATTTTGACGTGAAATTGTAAATATGTGGATGTGTATTTTCGATATTATACAGAGAATTTTCAAACTTTCAACAGGATTTCAACAATGTTGAGAGGGATTTGAAAAGTTTCAATGGGAATGGGAAGAATTGGGACGAAAATTGGAAAATTATGAAGGGACTTTGAAAAAATTTCAACTGGAATTTTAGCACTTTTGACGTGAAATTGTAAACATGTTGAGGTGGATTTTGAAAATTCTAGAGAGAATTGTAAAAGGTTCAACAGGATTTCAACAATGTTGAGAGGGATTTGAAAAGTTTCAATGGGAATGTGAAGAATTGGGACGAAAATTGGAAAATTTTCAGGGACTTTGAAAAAATTTCAACTGGAATTTTAGCAATTTTGACGTGAAATTGTAAACATGTTGAGGTGGATTTGGAAAATTCTAGAGAGAATTGTAAAAGCTTCATCTGGGTGTCAACAATGTTGAGAGGGATTTGAAAAGTTTCAATGGGATAGGGAAGAACTGGGACGAAAATTGGAAAGTTTTTCAGGGACTTTGAAAAAATTTCAACTGGAATTTTAGCAATTTTGACGTGAAATTGTAAACATGTTGAGGTGGATTTGGAAAATTCTAGAGAGAATTGTAAAAGCTTCAACAGGATTTAAACAATGTTGAGAGGGATTTGAAAAGTTTCAATGGGAATGTGAAGAACTGGGATGAAAATTGGAAAGTTTTTCAGGGACTTTGAAAAAATTTCAACTGGAATTTTAGCAATTTTGACGTGAAATTGTAAACATGTTGAGGTAGATTTGGAAAATTCTAGAGAGAATTTTAAAAGCTTCATCTGGGTGTCAACAATGTTGAGAGGGATTTGAAAAGTTTCAGTGGGAATGTGAAGAATTGGGACGAAAATTGGAAAGTTTTTCAGGGACTTTGAAAAATTTTCAACTGGAATTTTAGCAATTTTGACGAGAAATTGTAAACATGTTGAAGTGGATTTGGAAAATTCTAGAGAGAATTTTAAAAGCTTCATCTGGGTGTCAACAATGTTGAGAGGGATTTGAAAAGTTTCAGTGGGAATGTGAAGAATTGGGACGAAAATTGGAAAAATTTTCAGGGACTTTGAAAAAATTTCAAATGGAATTTTAGGAATTTTGACGTGAAATTGTAAACATGTTGAGGTGGATTTGGAAAATCCTAGAGAGAATTTTAAAAGCTTCTTCAGGGTTTCAACCATTTCGAGAGGGATTTGAAAATTTTCAATGGGAATGGGAAGAATTGGGACGAACATTGGAAAATTTTTAAGGGTCTTTGAAAAAATTTCAACTGGAATTTTAGCAATTTTGACGTGAAATTGTAAACATGTTGAAGTGGATTTGGAAAATTCTAGAGAGAATTTTAAAAGCTTCAACAGGTTTTCAACAATGTTGAGAGGGATTTGAAAAGTTTCAATGGGAATGGGAAGAATTGGGACGAAAATTGGAAAATTTTGAAGTGACTGAAAAAATTTCAACTGGAATTTTAGCAATTTTGACGTGAAATTGTAAATATGTGGATGTGTATTTTCGATATTATACAGAGAATTTTCAAACTTTCAACAGGATTTCAACAATGTTGAGAGGGATTTGAAAAGTTTCAATGGGAATGGGAAGAATTGGGACGAAAATTGGAAAATTTTCAGGGACTTTGAAAAAATTTAAACTGGAATTTTAGCAATTTTGACGTGAAATTGTAAACATGTTGAGGTGGATTTGGAAAATTCTAGAGAGAATTTAAAAAGGTTCAACAGGATTTCAACAATGTTGAGAGGGATTTGAAAAGTTTCAATGGGATAGGGAAGAACTGGGACGAAAATTGGAAAGTTTTTCAGGGACTTTGAAAAAATTTCAACTGGAATTTTAGCAATTTTGACGAGAAATTGTAAACATGTTGAAGTGGATTTGGAAAATTCTAGAGAGAATTTTAAAAGCTTCATCTGGGTGTCAACAATGTTGAGAGGGATTTGAAAAGTTTCAGTGGGAATGTGAAGAATTGGGACGAAAACTGGCAAATTTTGAAGGGACTTTGAAAAAATTTCAACTGGAATTTTAGCAATTTTGACGTGAAATTGTAAACATGTTGAGGTGGATTTGGAAAATTCTAGAGGGAATTTTAAAAGCTTCAACAGGTTTTCAACAATGTTGAGAGGGATTTGAAAAGTTTCAATGGGAATGGGAAGAACTGGGACGAAAATTGGAAAGTTTTTCAGGGATTTTGAAAAAATTTCAACTGGAATTTTAGCAATTTTGACGTGAAATTGTAAACATGTTGAGGTGGATTTGGAAAATTCTAGAGAGAATTTTAAAAGCTTCAACAGGTTTTCAACTATTTTGAGAGGGATTTGAAAAGTTTCAATGGGAATGGGAAGAATTGGGACGAACATTGGAAAATTTTGAAGGGACTTTGAAAAAATTTCAACTGGAATTTTAGCAATTTTGACGTGAAATTGTAAACATGTGGACGTCTATTTTCGAAATTATACAGAGAATTTTCAAACTTTCAACAGGATTTCAACAATGTTGAGAGGGATTTGAAATGTTTCAATGGGAATGTGAAGAATTGGGATGAAAATTGGAAAATTATGAAGCGACTTTGAAAACATTTCAACTGGAATTTTAGCAATTTTGACGTGAAATTGTAAACATGTTGAGGTGGATTTGGAAAATTCTAGAGAGAATTGTAAAAGGTTCAACAGGATTTCAACAATGTTGAGAGGGATTTGAAAAGTTTCAATGGGAATGTGAAGAATTGGGACGAAAATTGGAAAATTATGAAGGGACTTTGAAAAAATTTCAACTGGAATTTTAGCAATTTTGACGAGAAATTGTAAACATGTTGAGGTGGATTTGGAAAATTCTAGAGAGAATTTTAAAAGCTTCATCTGAGTGTCAACAATGTTGAGAGGGATTTGAAAAGTTTCAGTGGGAATGGGAAGAATTGGGACGAATATTGGAAAGTTTTTCAGGGACTTTGAAAAAATTTCAACTGGAATTTTAGCAATTTTGACGAGAAATTGTAAACATGTTGAAGTGGATTTGGAAAATTCTAGAGAGAATTTTAAAAGCTTCATCTGGGTGTCAACAATGTTGAGAGGGATTTGAAAAGTTTCAGTGGGAATGTGAAGAATTGGGTCGAAAATTGGCAAATTTTGAAGGGACTTTGAAAAAATTTCAACTGGAATTTTAGCAATTTTGACGTGAAATTGTAAACATGTTGAGGTGGATTTGGAAAATTCTAGAGAGAATTGTAAAAGCTTCAACAGGATTTCAACAATGTTGAGAGGGATTTGAAAAGTTTCAATGGGATAGGGAAGAACTGGGACGAAAATTGGAAAGTTTTTCAGGGACTTTGAAAAAATTTCAACTGGAATTTTAGCAATTTTGACGAGAAATTGTAAACATGTTGAAGTGGATTTGGAAAATTCTAGAGAGAATTTTAAAAGCTTCATCTGGGTGTCAACAATGTTGAGAGGGATTTGAAAAGTTTCAGTGGGAATGTGAAGAATTGGGACGAAAACTGGCAAATTTTGAAGGGACTTTGAAAAAATTTCAACTGGAATTTTAGCAATTTTGACGTGAAATTGTAAACATGTTGAGGTGGATTTGGAAAATTCTAGAGGGAATTTTAAAAGCTTCAACAGGTTTTCAACAATGTTGAGAGGGATTTGAAAAGTTTCAATGGGAATGGGAAGAACTGGGACGAAAATTGGAAAGTTTTTCAGGGATTTTGAAAAAATTTCAACTGGAATTTTAGCAATTTTGACGTGAAATTGTAAACATGTTGAGGTGGATTTGGAAAATTCTAGAGAGAATTTTAAAAGCTTCAACAGGTTTTCAACTATTTTGAGAGGGATTTGAAAAGTTTCAATGGGAATGGGAAGAATTGGGACGAACATTGGAAAATTTTGAAGGGACTTTGAAAAAATTTCAACTGGAATTTTAGCAATTTTGACGTGAAATTGTAAACATGTGGACGTCTATTTTCGAAATTATACAGAGAATTTTCAAACTTTCAACAGGATTTCAACAATGTTGAGAGGGATTTGAAATGTTTCAATGGGAATGTGAAGAATTGGGATGAAAATTGGAAAATTATGAAGCGACTTTGAAAACATTTCAACTGGAATTTTAGCAATTTTGACGTGAAATTGTAAACATGTTGAGGTGGATTTGGAAAATTCTAGAGAGAATTGTAAAAGGTTCAACAGGATTTCAACAATGTTGAGAGGGATTTGAAAAGTTTCAATGGGAATGTGAAGAATTGGGACGAAAATTGGAAAATTATGAAGGGACTTTGAAAAAATTTCAACTGGAATTTTAGCAATTTTGACGAGAAATTGTAAACATGTTGAGGTGGATTTGGAAAATTCTAGAGAGAATTTTAAAAGCTTCATCTGAGTGTCAACAATGTTGAGAGGGATTTGAAAAGTTTCAGTGGGAATGGGAAGAATTGGGACGAATATTGGAAAGTTTTTCAGGGACTTTGAAAAAATTTCAACTGGAATTTTAGCAATTTTGACGAGAAATTGTAAACATGTTGAAGTGGATTTGGAAAATTCTAGAGAGAATTTTAAAAGCTTCATCTGGGTGTCAACAATGTTGAGAGGGATTTGAAAAGTTTCAGTGGGAATGTGAAGAATTGGGTCGAAAATTGGCAAATTTTGAAGGGACTTTGAAAAAATTTCAACTGGAATTTTAGCAATTTTGACGTGAAATTGTAAACATGTTGAGGTGGATTTGGAAAATTCTAGAGAGAATTGTAAAAGCTTCAACAGGATTTCAACAATGTTGAGAGGGATTTGAAAAGTTTCAATGGGAATGTGAAGAATTGGGACGAAAATTGGAAAGTTTTTCAGGGACTTTGAAAAAATTTCAACTGGAATTTTAGCAATTTTGACGAGAAATTGTAAACATGTTGAGGTGGATTTGGAAAATTCTAGAGAGAATTTTAAAAGCTTCATCTGAGTGTCAACAATGTTGAGAGGGATTTGAAAAGTTTCAGTGGGAATGGGAAGAATTGGGACGAATATTGGAAAGTTTTTCAGGGACTTTGAAAAAATTTCAACTGGAATTTTAGCAATTTTGACGAGAAATTGTAAACATGTTGAAGTGGATTTGGAAAATTCTAGAGAGAATTTTAAAAGCTTCATCTGGGTGTCAACAATGTTGAGAGGGATTTGAAAAGTTTCAATGGGAATGTGAAGAATTGGGACGAAAATTGGAAAAATTTTCAGGGACTTTGAAAAAATTTCAACTGGAATTTTAGGAATTTTGACGTGAAATTGTAAACATGTTGAGGTGGATTTGGAAAATTCTAGAGAGAATTTTAAAAGCTTCAACAGGTTTTCAACAATGTTGAGAGGGATTTGAAAAGTTTCAATGGGAATGGGAAGAATTGGGACGAAAATTGGAAAATTTTGAAGTGACTGAAAAAATTTCAACTGGAATTTTAGCAATTTTGACGTGAAATTGTAAATATGTGGACGTGTATTTTCGAAATTATACAGAGAATTTTCAAACTTTCAACAGGATTCCAACAATGTTGAGAGGGATTTGAAAAGTTTCAATGGGAATGGGAAGAATTGGGACGAAAATTGGAAAATTATGAAGGGACTTTGAAAAAATTTCAACTGGAATTTTAGCGCTTTTGACGTGAAATTGTAAACATGTTGAGGTGGATTTGGAAAATTCTAGAGAGAATTTAAAAAGGTTCAACGGGATTTCAACAATGTTGAGAGGGATTTGAAAATTTTCCGTGGGAATGTGAAGAATTGGGGCGACAACTGGAAAATTTTGAAGGGACTTTGAAAAAATTTCAACTGGAATTTTAGCAATTTTGACGTGAAATTGTAAACATGTTGAGGTGGATTTGGAAAATTCTAGAGAGAATTTTAAAAGCTTCAACAGGATTTCAACAATGTTGAGAGGGATTTGAAAAGTTTCAATGGGATAGGGAAGAACTGGGACGAAAATTGGAAAATTTTTCAGGGACTTTGAAAAAATTTCAACTGGAATTTTAGCAATTTTGACGAGAAATTGTAAACATGTTGAAGTGGATTTGGAAAATTCTAGAGAGAATTTTAAAAGCTTAATCTGGGTGTCAACAATGTTGAGAGGGATTTGAAAAGTTTCAGTGGGAATTGAAGAATTGGGACGAAAATTGGAAAATTATGAAGCGACTTTGAAAACATTTCAACTGGAATTTTAGCAATTTTGACGTGAAATTGTAAACATGTTGAGGTGGATTTGGAAAATTCTAGAGAGAATTGTAAAAGCTTCAACAGGATTTCAACAATGTTGAGAGGGATTTGAAAAGTTTCAATGGGAATGTGAAGAATTGGGACGAAAATTGGAAAGTTTTTCAGGGACTTTGAAAAAATTTCAACTGGAATTTTAGCAATTTTGACGAGAAATTGTAAACATGTTGAAGTGGATTTGAAAATTCTAGAGAGAATTTTAAAAGCTTCATCTGGGTTTCAACAATGTTGAGAGGGATTTGAAAAGTTTCAGTGGGAATGTGAAGAATTGGGACGAAAATTGGTAAAATTTTCAGGTACTTTGAAAAAATTTCAACTGGAATTTTAGCAATTTTGACGTGAAATTGTAAACATGTTGAGGTGGATTTTGAAAATTCTAGAGAGAATTGTAAAAGGTTCAACAGGATTTCAACAATGTTGAGAGGGATTTGAAAAGTTTCAATGGGAATGGGAAGAAGTGGGACGAAAATTGGAAAATTATGAAGGGACTTTGAAAAAATTTCAACTGGAATTTTAGCAATTTTGACGTGAAATTGTAAACATGTTGAGGTGGATTTGGAAAATTCTAGAGAGAATTGTAAAAGGTTCAACAGGATTTCAACAATGTTGAGAGGGATTTGAAAAGTTTCAATGGGAATGGGAAGAATTGGGACAAAAATTGGAAAATTATGAAGGGACTTTGAAAAAATTTCAACTGGAATTTTAGCAATTTTGACGTGAAATTGTAAACATGTTGAGGTGGATTCGGAAAATTCTAGAGAGAATTTTAAAAGCTTCATCTGGGTGTCAACAATGTTGAGAGGGATTTGAAAAGTTTCAGTGGGAATGGGAAGAATTGGGACGAAAATTGGAAAATTATGAAGGGACTTTGAAAAAATTTCAACTGGAATTTTAGCAATTTTGACGTGAAATTGTAAATATGTGGACGTGTATTTTCGAAATTATACAGAGAATTTTCAAACTTTCAACAGGATTTCAACAATGTTGAGAGGGATTTGAAAAGTTTCAATGGGAATGGGAAGAATTGGGACGAAAATTGGAAAATTATGAAGGGACGTTGAAAAAATTTCAACTGGAATTTTAGCAATTTTGACGTGAAATTGTAAACATGTTGAGGTGGATTTTGAAAATTCTAGAGAGAATTGTAAAAGGTTCAACGGGATTTCAACAATGTTGAGAGGGATTTCAAAATTTTCCGTGGGAATGTGAAGAATTGGGGCGACAACTGGAAAATTTTGAAGGGACTTTGAAAAAATTTCAACTGGAATTTTAGCAATTTTGACGTGAAATTGTAAACATGTTGAGGTGGATTTGGAAAATTCTAGAGAGAATTTTAAAAGCTTCAACAGGGTGTCAACAATGTTGAGAGGGATTTGAAAAGTTTCAATGGGAATGGGAAGAATTGGGACGAAAATTGGAAAATTTTTAAGGGACTGAAAAAATTTCAACTGGAATTTTAGCAATTTTGACGTGAAATTGTAAATATGTGGACGTGTATTTTCGAAATTATACAGAGAATTTTCAAACTTTCAACAGGATTTCAACAATGTTGAGAGGGATTTGAAAAGTTTCAATGGGAATGGGAAGAATTGGGATGAAAATTGGAAAATTATGAAGGGACGTTGAAAAAATTTCAACTGGAATTTTAGCACTTTTGACGTGAAATTGGAAACATGTTGAGGTGGATTTGGAAAATTCTAGAGAGAATTTTAAAAGCTTCATCTGGGTGTCAACAATGTTGAGAGGGATTTGAAAAGTTTCAAGGGGAATGGGAAGAATTGGGACGAAAACTGGCAAATTTTGAAGGGACTTTGAAAAAATTTCAACTGGAATTTTAGCAATTTTGACGTGAAATTGGAAACATGTGGACGTGTATTTTCGAAATTATACAGAGAATTTTCAAACTTTCAACAGGATTACAACAATGTTGAGAGGGATTTGAAAAGTTTCAATGGGAATGGGAAGAATTGGGATGAAAATTGGAAAATTATGAAGGGACTTTGAAAAAATTTCAACTGGAATTTTAGCAATTTTGACGTGAAATTGTAAACATGTTGAGGTGGATTTTGAAAATTCTAGAGAGAATTGTAAAAGCTTCAACAGGATTCCAACAATGTTGAGAGGGATTTGAAAAGTTTCAATGGGAATGGGAAGAATTGGGACGAAAATTGGAAAATTATGAAGGGACTTTGAAAAAATTTCAACTGGAATTTTAGCGCTTTTGACGTGAAATTGTAAACATGTTGAGGTGGATTTGGAAAATTCTAGAGAGAATTTAAAAAGGTTCAACGGGATTTCAACAATGTTGAGAGGGATTTCAAAATTTTCCGTGGGAATGTGAAGAATTGGGACGAAAATTGGAAAATTTTGAAGGGACTTTGAAAAAATTTCAACTGGAATTTTAGCAATTTTGACGTGAAATTGTAAACATGTTGAAGTGGATTTGGAAAATTCTAGAGAGAATTTTAAAAGCTTCATCTGGGTGTCAACAATGTTGAGAGGGATTTGAAAAGTTTCAGTGGGAATAGGAAGAACTGGGAGGAAAATTGGAAAGTTTTTCAGGGATTTTGAAAAAATTTCAACTGGAATTTTAGCAATTTTGACGTGAAATTGTAAACATGTTGAGGTGGATTTGGAAAATTCTAGAGAGAATTTTAAAAGCTTCAACAGGTTTTCAACCATTTTGAGAGGGATTTGAAAAGTTTCAATGGGAATAGGAAGAATTGGGACGAACATTGGAAAATTTTGAAGGGACTTTGAAAAAATTTCAACTGGAATTTTAGCAATTTTGACGTGAAATTGTAAACATGTGGACGTCTATTTTCGAAATTATACAGAGAATTTTCAAACTTTCAACAGGATTTCAACAATGTTGAGAGGGATTTGAAATGTTTCAATGGGAATGTGAAGAATTGGGATGAAAATTGGAAAATTATGAAGCGACTTTGAAAACATTTCAACTGGAATTTTAGCAATTTTGACGTGAAATTGTAAACATGTTGAGGTGGATTTGGAAAATTCTAGAGAGAATTGTAAAAGGTTCAAGAGGATTTCAACAATGTTGAGAGGGATTTGAAAAGTTTCAATGGGAATGTGAAGAATTGGGACGAAAATTGGAAAATTATGAAGGGACTTTGAAAAAATTTCAACTGGAATTTTAGCAATTTTGACGAGAAATTGTAAACATGTTGAGGTGGATTTGGAAAATTCTAGAGAGAATTTTAAAAGCTTCATCTGGGTGTCAACAATGTTGAGAGGGATTTGAAAAGTTTCAGTGGGAATGTGAAGAATTGGGACGAATATTGGAAAGTTTTTCAGGGACTTTGAAAAAATTTCAACTGGAATTTTAGCAATTTTGACGAGAAATTGTAAACATGTTGAAGTGGATTTGGAAAATTCTAGAGAGAATTTTAAAAGCTTCATCTGGGTGTCAACAATGTTGAGAGGGATTTGAAAAGTTTCAGTGGGAATGTGAAGAATTGGGACGAAAATTGGAAAAATTTTCAGGGACTTTGAAAAAATTTCAAATGGAATTTTAGCAATTTTGACGTGAAATTGTAAACATGTTGAGGTGGATTTGGAAAATCCTAGAGAGAATTTTAAAAGCTTCAACAGGGTTTCAACCATTTTGAGAGGGATTTGAAAATTTTCAATGGGAATGGGAAGAATTGGGACGAACATTGGAAAATTTTTAAGGGTCTTTGAAAAAATTTCAACTGGAATTTTAGGAATTTTGACGTGAAATTGTAAACATGTTGAGGTGGATTTGGAAAATTCTAGAGAGAATTTTAAAAGCTTCAACAGGTTTTCAACAATGTTGAGAGGGATTTGAAAAGTTTCAATGGGAATGGGAAGAATTGGGACGAAAATTGGAAAATTTTGAAGTGACTGAAAAAATTTCAACTGGAATTTTAGCAATTTTGACGTGAAATTGTAAATATGTGGATGTGTATTTTCGATATTATACAGAGAATTTTCAAACTTTCAACAGGATTTCAACAATGTTGAGAGGGATTTGAAAAGTTTCAATGGGAATGTGAAGAATTGGGATGAAAATTGGAAAGTTTTTCAGGGACTTTGAAAAAATTTCAACTGGAATTTTAGCAATTTTGACGTGAAATTGTAAACATGTTGAGGTAGATTTGGAAAATTCTAGAGAGAATTTTAAAAGCTTCATCTGGGTGTCAACAATGTTGAGAGGGATTTGAAAAGTTTCAGTGGGAATGTGAAGAATTGGGACGAAAATTGGAAAGTTTTTCAGGGACTTTGAAAAAATTTCAACTGGAATTTTAGCAATTTTGACGAGAAATTGTAAACATGTTGAAGTGGATTTGGAAAATTCTAGAGAGAATTTTAAAAGCTTCATCTGGGTGTCAACAATGTTGAGAGGGATTTGAAAAGTTTCAGTGGGAATGTGAAGAATTGGGACGAAAATTGGAAAAATTTTCAGGGACTTTGAAAAAATTTCAAATGGAATTTTAGGAATTTTGACGTGAAATTGTAAACATGTTGAGGTGGATTTGGAAAATTCTAGAGAGAATTTTAAAAGCTTCAACAGGGTTTCAACCATTTTGAGAGGGATTTGAAAATTTTCAATGGGAATGGGAAGAATTGGGACGAACATTGGAAAATTTTTAAGGGTCTTTGAAAAAATTTCAACTGGAATTTTAGGAATTTTGACGTGAAATTGTAAACATGTTGAGGTGGATTTGGAAAATTCTAGAGAGAATTTTAAAAGGTTCAACAGGTTTTCAACAATGTTGAGAGGGATTTGTAAAGTTTCAATGGGAATGGGAAGAATTGGGACGAACATTGGAAAATTATGAAGGGACTTTGAAAAAATTTCAACTGGAATTTTAGCAATTTTGACGAGAAATTGTAAATATGTGGATGTGTATTTTCGATATTATACAGAGAATTTTCAAACTTTCAACAGGATTTCAACAATGTTGAGAGGGATTTGAAAAGTTTCAATGGGAATGGGAAGAATTGGGACGAAAATTGGAAAATTATGAAGGGACTTTGAAAAAATTTCAACTGGAATTTTAGCAATTTTGACGTGAAATTGTAAACATGTTGAGGTGGATTTGGAAAATTCTAGAGAGAATTTTAAAAGCTTCAACAGGATTTCAACAATGTTGAGAGGGATTTGAAAAGTTTCAATGGGAATGGGAAGAATTGGGACGAAAATTGGAAAATTTTCAGGGACTTTGAAAAAATTTCAACTGGAATTTTAGCAATTTTGACGTGAAATTGTAAACATGTTGAGGTGGATTTGGAAAATTCTAGAGAGAATTTTAAAAGCTTCATCTGGGTGTCAACAATGTTGAGAGGGATTTGAAAAGTTTCAATGGGATAGGGAAGAACTGGGACGAAAATTGGAAAATTTTTCAGGGACTTTGAAAAAATTTCAACTGGAATTTTAGCAATTTTGACGTGAAATTGTAAACATGTTGAAGTGGATTTGGAAAATTCTAGAGAGAATTGTAAAAGCTTCAACAGGATTTCAACAATGTTGAGAGGGATTTGAAAAGTTTCAGTGGGAATGGGAAGAATTGGGACGAAAATTGGAAAGTTTTTCAGGGACTTTGAAAAAATTTCAACTGGAATTTTAGCAATTTTGACGAGAAATTGTAAACATGTTGAAGTGGATTTGGAAAATTCTAGAGAGAATTTTAAAAGCTTCACCTGGGTGTCAACAATGTTGAGAGAGATTTGAAAAGTTTCAGTGGGAATGTGAAGAATTGGGACGAAAATTGGAAAGTTTTTCAGGGACTTTGAAAAAATTTCAACTGGAATTTTAGCAATTTTGACGTGAAATTGTAAACATGTTGAGGTGGATTTTGAAAATTCTAGAGAGAATTGTAAAAGGTTCAACAGGATTTCAACAATGTTGAGAGGGATTTGAAAAGTTTCAATGGGAATGGGAAGAATTGGGACGAAAATTGGAAAATTATGAAGGGACTTTGAAAAAATTTCAACTGGAATTTTAGCAATTTTGACGTGAAATTGTAAACATGTTGAGGTGGATTTGGAAAATTCTAGAGAGAATTTTAAAAGCTTCAACAGGATTTCAACAATGTTGAGAGGGATTTGAAAAGTTTCAATGGGAATGGGAAGAATTGGGACGAAAATTGGAAAATTATGAAGGGACTTTGAAAAAATTTCAACTGGAATTTTAGCAATTTTGACGAGAAATTGTAAACATGTTGAGGTGGATTTGGAAAATTCTAGAGAGAATTTTAAAAGCTTCATCTGGGTGTCAACAATGTTGAGAGGGATTTGAAAAGTTTCAGTGGGAATGGGAAGAATTGGGACGAAAATTGGAAAGTTTTTCAGGGACTTTGAAAAAATTTCAACTGGAATTTTAGCAATTTTGACGAGAAATTGTAAACATGTTGAAGTGGATTTGGAAAATTCTAGAGAGAATTTTAAAAGCTTCATCTGGGTGTCAACAATGTTGAGAGGGATTTGAAAAGTTTCAGTGGGAATTGGAAGAATTGGGACGAAAATTGGCAAATTTTGAAGGGACTTTGACAAAATTTCAACTGGAATTTTAGCAATTTTGACGTGAAATTGTAAACATGTTGAGGTGGATTTTGAAAATTCTAGAGAGAATTGTAAAAGCTTCAACAGGATTTCAACAATGTTGAGAGGGATTTGAAAAGTTTCAATGGGAATGGGAAGAATTGGGACGAAAATTGGAAAGTTTTTCAGGGACTTTGAAAAAATTTCAACTGGAATTTTAGCAATTTTGACGTGAAATTGTAAACATGTTGAGGTGGATTTGGAAAATTCTAGAGGGAATTTTAAAAGCTTCATCTGGGTGTCAACAATGTTGAGAGGGATTTGAAAAGTTTCAATGGGATAGGGAAGAACTGGGACGAAAATTGGCAAATTTTGAAGGGACTTTGAAAAAATTTCAACTGGAATTTTAGCAATTTTGACGTGAAATTGTAAACATGTTGAGGTGGATTTGGAAAATTCTAGAGAGAATTGTAAAAGCTTCAACAGGATTTCAACAATGTTGAGAGGGATTTGAAAAGTTTCAATGGGAATGGGAAGAATTGGGACGAAAATTGGAAAATTATGAAGGGACTTTGAAAAAATTTCAACTGGAATTTTAGCAATTTTGACGTGAAATTGTAAACATGTTGAGGTGGATTTTGAAAATTCTAGAGAGAATTGTAAAAGCTTCAACAGGATTCCAACAATGTTGAGAGGGATTTGAAAAGTTTCAATGGGAATGGGAAGAATTGGGACGAAAATTGGAAAATTATGAAGGGACTTTGAAAAAATTTCAACTGGAATTTTAGCAATTTTGACGAGAAATTGTAAACATGTTGAGGTGGATTCGGAAAATTCTAGAGAGAATTTTAAAAGCTTCATCGGGGTGTCAACAACGTTGAGAGGGATTTGAAAAGTTTCAGTGGGAATGGGAAGAATTGGGACGAAAATTGGAAAGTTTTTCAGGGACTTTGAAAAAATTTCAACTGGAATTTTAGCAATTTTGACGAGAAATTGTAAACATGTTGAAGTGGATTTGGAAAATTCTAGAGAGAATTTTAAAAGCTTCATCTGGGTGTCAACAATGTTGAGAGGGATTTGAAAAGTTTCAGTGGGAATGGGAAGAATTGGGACGAAAATTGGCAAATTTTGAAGGGACTTTGAAAAAATTTAAACTGGAATTTTAGCAATTTTGACGTGAAATTGTAAACATGTTGAGGTGGATTTGGAAAATTCTAGAGGGAATTTTAAAAGCTTCAACAGGTTTTCAACAATGTTGAGAGGGATTTGAAAAGTTTCAATGGGAATGGGAAGAACTGGGACGAAAATTGGAAAGTTTTTCAGGGATTTTGAAAAAATTTCAACTGGAATTTTAGCAATTTTGACGTGAAATTGTAAACATGTTGAGGTGGATTTGGAAAATTCTAGAGAGAATTTTAAAAGCTTCAACAGGTTTTCAACTATTTTGAGAGGGATTTGAAAAGTTTCAATGGGAATGGGAAGAATTGGGACGAACATTGGAAAATTTTGAAGGGACTTTGAAAAAATTTCAACTGGAATTTTAGCAATTTTGACGTGAAATTGTAAACATGTGGACGTCTATTTTCGAAATTATACAGAGAATTTTCAAACTTTCAACAGGATTTCAACAATGTTGAGAGGGATTTGAAATGTTTCAATGGGAATGTGAAGAATTGGGATGAAAATTGGAAAATTATGAAGCGACTTTGAAAACATTACAACTGGAATTTTAGCAATTTTGACGTGAAATTGTAAACATGTTGAGGTGGATTTGGAAAATTCTAGAGAGAATTGTAAAAGCTTCAACAGGATTCCAACAATGTTGAGAGGGATTTGAAAAGTTTCAATGGGAATGTGAAGAATTGGGACGAAAATTGGAAAATTATGAAGGGACTTTGAAAAAATTTCAACTGGAATTTTAGCAATTTTGACGAGAAATTGTAAACATGTTGAAGTGGATTTGGAAAATTCTAGAGAGAATTTTAAAAGCTTCATCTGGGTGTCAACAGTGTTGAGAGGGATTTGAAAAGTTTCAGTGGGAATGGGAAGAATTGGGACGAATATTGGAAAGTTTTTCAGGGACTGTGAAAAAATTTCAACTGGAATTTTAGCAATTTTGACGAGAAATTGTAAACATGTTGAGGTGGATTTGGAAAATTCTAGAGAGAATTTTAAAAGCTTCTTCAGGGTTTCAACCATTTCGAGAGGGATTTGAAAATTTTCAATGGGAATGGGAAGAATTGGGACGAACATTGGAAAATTTTTAAGGGTCTTTGAAAAAATTTCAACTGGAATTTTAGCAATTTTGACGTGAAATTGTAAACATGTTGAGGTGGATTTGGAAAATTCTAGAGAGAATTTTAAAAGCTTCAACAGGTTTTCAACAATGTTGAGAGGGATTTGAAAAGTTTCAATGGGAATGGGAAGAATTGGGACGAAAATTGGAAAATTTTGAAGTGACTTAAAAAATTTCAACTGGAATTTTAGCAATTTTGACGTGAAATTGTTAATATGTGGATGTGTATTTTCGATATTATACAGAGAATTTTCAAACTTTCAACAGGATTTCAACAATGTTGAGAGGGATTTGAAAAGTTTCAATGGGAATGGGAAGAATTGGGACGAAATTTGGAAAGTGTTTCAGGGACTTTGAAAAAATTTCAACTGGAATTTTAGCACTTTTGACGTGAAATTGTAAACATGTTGAGGTGGATTTGGAAAATTCTAGAGAGAATTTAAAAAGGTTCAACGGGATTTCAACAATGTTGAGAGGGATTTGAAAATTTTCCGTTGGAATGTGAAGAATTGGGGCGACAACCTGAAAATTTTTCAGGGACTTTGAAAAAATTTCAACTGGAATTTTAGCAATTTTGACGTGAAATTGTAAACATGTTGAGGTGGATTTGGAAAATTCTAGAGAGAATTTTAAAAGCTTCAACAGGATTTCAACAATGTTGAGAGGGATTTGAAAAGTTTCAATGGGATAGGGAAGAACTGGGACGAAAATTGGAAAGTTTTTCAGGGACTTTGAAAAAATTTCAACTGGAATTTTAGCAATTTTGACGAGAAATTGTAAACATGTTGAAGTGGATTTGGAAAATTCTAGAGAGAATTTTAAAAGCTTCATCTGGGTGTCAACAATGTTGAGAGGGATTTGAAAAGTTTCAATGGGAATGTGAAGAATTGGGACGAAAATTGGCAAATTTTGAAGGGACTTTGAAAAAATTTCAACTGGAATTTTAGCAATTTTGACGTGAAATTGTAAACATGTTGAGGTGGATTTGGAAAATTCTAGAGAGAATTGTAAAAGCTTCAACAGGATTTCAACAATGTTGAGAGGGATTTGAAAAGTTTCAATGGGAATGTGAAGAATTGGGACGAATATTGGAAAATTTTGAAGGGACGTTGAAAAAATTTCAACTGGAATTTTAGCACTTTTGACGTGAAATTGTAAACATGTTGAGGTGGATTTGGAAAATTCTAGAGAGAATTTTAAAAGGTTCAACAGGATTTCAACAAGGTTCAGAGGGATTTCAAAATTTTCCGTGGGAATGTGAAGAATTGGGGCGACAACTGGAAAATTTTGAAGGGACTTTGAAAAAATTTCAACTGGAATTTTAGGAATTTTGACGTGAAATTGTAAACATGTTGAGGTGGATTTGGAAAATTCTAGAGAGAATTTTAAAAGCTTCAACAGGATTTCAACAATGTTGAGAGGGATTTGAAAAGTTTCAATGGGATAGGGAAGAACTGGGACGAAAATTGGAAAGTTTTTCAGGGACTTTGAAAAAATTTCAACTGGAATTTTAGCAATTTTGACGTGAAATTGTAAACATGTTGAGGTGGATTTGGAAAATTCTAGAGAGAATTGTAAAAGCTTCAACAGGATTTCAACAATGTTGAGAGGGATTTGAAAAGTTTCAATGGGAATGTGAAGAATTGGGACGAATATTGGAAAATTTTGAAGGGACGTTGAAAAAATTTCAACTGGAATTTTAGCACTTTTGACGTGAAATTGTAAACATGTTGAGGTGGATTTGGAAAATTTAGAGAGAATTTAAAAAGGTTCAACGGGATTTCAACAATGTTGAGAGGGATTTGAAAAGTTTCCGTTGGAATGTGAAGAATTGGGGCGACAACCTGAAAATTTTTCAGGGACATTGAAAAAATTTCAACTGGAATTTTAGCAATTTTGACGTGAAATTGTAAACATGTTGAGGTGGATTTGGAAAATTCTAGAGAGAATTTTAAAAGCTTCAACAGGATTTCAACAATGTTGAGAGGGATTTGAAAAGTTTCAATGGGATAGGGAAGAACTGGGACGAAAATTGGAAAGTTTTTCAGGGACTTTGAAAAAATTTCAAGTGGAATTTTAGCAATTTTGACGTGAAATTGTAAACATGTTGAAGTGGATTTGGAAAATTCTAGAGAGAATTTTAAAAGCTTCATCTGGGTGTCAACAATGTTGAGAGGGATTTGAAAAGTTTCAATGGGAATGGGAAGAATTGGGACGAAAATTGGAAAATTTTGAAGGGACTTTGAAAAAATTTCAACTGGAATTTTAGCAATTTTGACGTGAAATTGTAAACATGTTGAGGTGGATTTTGAAAATTCTAGAGAGAATTTTAAAAGCTTCTTCAGGGTTTCAACCATTTCGAGAGGGATTTGAAAAGTTTCAATGGGAATGGGAAGAATTGGGACGAACATTGGAAAATTTTGAAGGGACTTTGAAAAAATTTCAACTGGAATTTTAGCAATTTTGACGTGAAATTGTAAACATTTTGAAGTGGATTTGGAAAATTCTAGAGAGAATTTAAAAGCTTCAACAGGGTTTCAACCATTTTGAGAGGCATTTGAAAAGTTTCAATGGGAATGGAAAGAATTGGGACGAAAATTGGAAAATTTTTCAGGGACTTTGAAAAAATTTCAACTGGAATTTTAGCAATTTTGACCTGAAATTGTAAACATGTTGAGGTGGATTTGGAAAATTCTAGAGAGAATTTTAAAAGCTTCATCTGGGTGTCAACAATGTTGAGAGGGATTTGAAAAGTTTCAATGGGAATGGGAAGAATTGGGACGAAAATTGGAAATTTTTCAGGGACTTTGAAAAAATTTCAACTGGAATTTAACAATTTTGACGTGAAATTGTAAACATGTTGAAGTGGATTTGGAAAATTCTAGAGAGAATTTTAAAAGCTTCAACAGGATTTCAACAATGTTGAAAGGGATTTGAAAAGTTTCAATGGGAATGGGAAGAATTTGGACGAAAATTGGAAAATTTTTCAGGGACTTTGAAAAAATTTCAACTGGAATTTTAGCAATTTTGATGTGAAATTGTAAACATGTTGAGGTAGATTTGGAAAATTCTAGAGAGAATTTTAAAAGCTTCATCTGGGTGTCAACAATGTTGAGAGGGATTTGAAAAGTTTCAGTGGGAATGTGAAGAATTGGGACGAAAATTGGAAAATTTTTCAGGGACTTTGAAAAAATTTCAACTGGAATTTTAGCAATTTTGACGTGAAACTGTAAACATGTTGAGGTGGATTTGGAAAATTCTAGAGAGAATTGTAAAAGCTTCAACAGGGTTTCAACCATTTTGAGAGGGATTTGAAAAGTTTCAATGGGAATGAGAAGAATTGGGACGAAAATTGGAAAATTATGAAGGGACTTTGAAAAAATTTCAACTGGAATTTTAGCAATTTTGACGTGAAATTGTAAACATGTTGAGGTGGATTTGGAAAATTCTAGAGAGAATTTTAAAAGCTTCATCTGGGTGTCAACAATGTTGAGAGGGATTTGAAAAGTTTCAGTGGGAATGTGAAGAATTGGGACGAAAATTGGAAAAATTTTCAGGGACTTTGAAAAAATTTCAACTGGAATTTTAGGAATTTTGACGTGAAATTGTAAACATGTTGAGGTGGATTTGGAAAATTCTAGAGAGAATTTTAAAAGCTTCTTCAGGGTTTCAACCATTTCGAGAGGGATTTGAAAATTTTCAATGGGAATGGGAAGAATTGGGACGAACATTGGAAAATTTTGAAGTGACTGAAAAAATTTCAACTGGAATTTTAGCAATTTTGACGTGAAATTGTAAATATGTGGATGTGTATTTTCGATATTATACAGAGAATTTTCAAACTTTCAACAGGATTTCAACAATGTTGAGAGGGATTTGAAAAGTTTCAATGGGAATGGGAAGAATTAGGACGAAATTTGGAAAGTGTTTCAGGGACTTTGAAAAAATTTCAACTGGAATTTTAGCACTTTTGACGTGAAATTGTAAACATGTTGAGGTGGATTTGGAAAATTCTAGAGAGAATTTAAAAAGGTTCAACGGGATTTCAACAATGTTGAGAGGGATTTGAAAATTTTCCGTTGGAATGTGAAGAATTGGGGCGACAACCTGAAAATTTTTCAGGGACATTGAAAAAATTTCAACTGGAATTTTAGCAATTTTGACGTGAAATTGTAAACATGTTGAGGTGGATTTGGAAAATTCTAGAGAGAATTTTAAAAGCTTCTTCAGGGTTTCAACCATTTTGAGAGGGATTTGAAAAGTTTCAATGGGAATGGGAAGAATTGGGACGAACATTGGAAAATTTTGAAGGGAGTTTGAAAAAATTTCAACTGGAATTTTAGCAATTTTGACGAGAAATTGTAAACATGTTGAAGTGGATTTGGAAAATTCTAGAGAGAATTGTAAAAGGTTCAACGGGATTTCAACAATGTTGAGAGGGATTTCAAAATTTTCCGTGGGAATGTGAAGAATTGGGGCGAAAATTGGAAAATTTTGAAGGGACTTTGAAAAAATTTCAACTGGAATTTTAGCACTTTTGACGTGAAATTGTAAACATGTTGAGGTGGATTTGGAAAATTCTAGAGAGAATTTTAAAAGGTTCAACGGGATTTCAACAATGTTGAGAGGGATTTCAAAATTTTCCGTGGGAATGTGAAGAATTGGGGCGACAACTGGAAAATTTTGAAGGGACTTTGAAAAAATTTCAACTGGAATTTTAGCAATTTTGACGTGAAATTGTAAACATGCTGAGATGGATTTGAAAATTCTAGAGGGAAGTTTTAAAGTTTCAACAGGATTTCAACAAGGTTGAAAGGGATTTGCAAAGTTTCAATGGGAATGGGAAGAATTGGGACGAAAATTGGAAAATTTTGAAGGGACTTTGAAAAAATTTCAACTGGAATTTTAGCAATTTTGACGTGAAATTGTAAACATGTTGAAGTGGATTTGGAAAATTCTAGAGAGAATTTTAAAAGCTTCATCTGGGTGTCAACAATGTTGAGAGGGATTTGAAAAGTTTCAATGGGAATGGGAAGAATTGGGACGAAAATTGGAAATTTTTCAGGGACTTTGAAAAAATTTCAACTGGAATTTTAGCAATTTTGACGTGAAATTGTAAACATGTTGAAGTGGATTTGGAAAATTCTAGAGAGAATTTTAAAAGCTTCAACAGGATTTCAACAATGTTGAAAGGGATTTGAAAAGTTTCAATGGGAATGGGAAGAATTGGGATGAAAATTGGAAAATTTTGAAGGGACTTTGAAAAAATTTCAACTGGAATTTTAGCAATTTTGATGTGAAATTGTAAACATGTTGAGGTAGATTTGGAAAATTCTAGAGAGAATTTTAAAAGCTTCATCTGGGTGTCAACAATGTTGAGAGGGATTTGAAAAGTTTCAGTGGGAATGTGAAGAATTGGGACGAAAATTGGAAAATTTTTCAGGGACTTTGAAAAAATTTCAACTGGAATTTTAGCAATTTTGACGTGAAACTGTAAACATGTTGAGGTGGATTTGGAAAATTCTAGAGAGAATTTTAAAAGCTTCTTCAGGGTTTCAACCATTTTGAGAGGGATTTGAAAAGTTTCAATGGGAATGGGAAGAATTGGGACGAACATTGGAAAATTTTGAAGGGACTTTGAAAAAATTTCAACTGGAATTTTAGCAATTTTGACGTGAAATTGTAAACATGTTGAAGTGGATTTGGAAAATTCTAGAGAGAATTGTAAAAGGTTCAACAGGATTTCAACAATGTTGAGAGGGATTTGAAAAGTTTCAATGGGAATGTGAAGAATTGGGACGAAAATAGGAAAATTTTGAAGGGACGTTGAAAAAATTTCAACTGGAATTTTAGCACTTTTGACGTGAAATTGTAAACATGTTGAGGTGGATTTGGAAAATTCTAGAGAGAATTGTAAAAGGTTCAACGGGATTTCAACAATGTTGAGAGGGATTTCAAAATTTTCCGTGGGAATGTGAAGAATTGGGGCGACAACTGGAAAATTTTGAAGGGACTTTGAAAAAATTTCAACTGGAATTTTAGCAATTTTGACGTGAAATTGTAAACATGCTGAGATGGATTTGAAAATTCTAGAGGGAAGTTTTAAAGTTTCAACAGGATTTCAACAAGGTTGAAAGGGATTTGAAAAGTTTCAATGGGAATGGGAAGAATTGGGACGAAAATTGAAGAATTTTGAAACGACTTTGAAAAAATGTCAACTGGAATTTTAGCAATTTTGACGTGAAATTGTAAACATTTTGAGGTGGATTTGGAAAATTCTAGAGAGAATTTTAAAATCTTCAACAGGATTTCCACAATGTTGAGAGGGATTTGAAAAGTTTCAATGTCAATGTGAAGAATTGGGATGAAAATTGGAAAATTTTCAGGGACTTTGAAAAAATTTCAACTGGAATTTTAGCAATTTTGACGTGAAATTGTAAACATGTTGAAGTGGATTTGGAAAATTCTAGAGAGAATTTTAAAAGCTTCATTAGTGTTTCAACCATTTTGAGAGGGATTTGAAAAGTTTCAGTGGGAATGTGAAGAATTGGGACGAAAATTGGAAAATTTTTCAGGGACTTTGAAAAAATTTCAACTGGAATTTTAGCAATTTTGACGTGAAATTGTAAACATGCTGAGGTGGATTTGAAAATTCTAGAGGGAAGTTTTAAAGTTTCAACAGGATTTCAACAAGGTTGAAAGGGATTTGAAAAGTTTCAATGGGAATGGGAAGAATTGGGACGAAAATTGGAAAATTTTTCAGGGACTTAGAAAAAATTTCAACTGGAATTTTAGCAATTTTGACGTGAAATTGGAAACATGTTGAGGTGGATTTGGAAAATTCTAGAGAGAATTTTAAAAGCTTCATCTGGGTGTCAACAATGTTGAGAGGGATTTGAAAAGTTTCAATGGGAATGGAAAGAATTGGGACGAAAATTGGAAAATTTTGAAGGGACTTTGAAAAAATTTCAACTGGAATTTTAGCAATTTTGACGTGAAATTGTAAACATTTTGAAGTGGATTTGGAAAATTATAGAGAGAATTTAAAAGATTCAACAGGGTTTCAACCATTTTGAGAGGCATTTGAAAAGTTTCAATGGGAATGGAAAGAATTGGGACGAAAATTGGAAAATTTTGAAGGGACTTTGAAAAAATTTCAACTGGAATTTTAGCAATTTTGACGTGAAATTGTAAACATGTTGAGGTGGATTTGGAAAATTCTAGAGAGAATTTTAAAAGCTTCATCTGGGTGTCAACAATGTTGAGAGGGATTTGAAAAGTTTCAATGGGAATGGGAAGAATTGGGACGAAAATTGGAAATTTTTCAGGGACTTTGAAAAAATTTCACCTGGAATTTTAGCAATTTTGACGTGAAATTGTAAACATGTTGAAGTGGATTTGGAAAATTCTAGAGAGAATTTTAAAAGCTTCAACAGGGTTTCAACCATTTTGAGAGGGATTTGAAAAGTTTCAATGGGAATGAGAAGAATTGGGACGAAAATTGGAAAATTATGAAGGGACTTTGAAAAAATTTCAACTGGAATTTTAGCAATTTTGACGTGAAATTGTAAACATGTTGAGGTGGATTTGGAAAATTCTAGAGAGAATTTTAAAAGCTTCATCTGGGTGTCAACAATGTTGAGAGGGATTTGAAAAGTTTCAGTGGGAATGTGAAGAATTGGGACGAAAATTGGAAAATTTTTAAGGGACTTTGATAATATTTCAACTGGAATTTTAGCAATTTTGACGTGAAATTGTAAACATGTTGAGGTG
This sequence comes from Streptopelia decaocto, assembly GCF_964273445.1. NCBI lineage: Eukaryota > Metazoa > Chordata > Aves > Columbiformes > Columbidae > Streptopelia > Streptopelia decaocto. The sequence continues at coordinate 4,195 of NW_028116504.1, read as the reverse complement.
GATTTGGAAAATTCTAGAGAGAATTTTAAAAGCTTCAACAGGGTTTCAACCATTTTGAGAGGGATTTGAAAAGTTTCAATGGGAATGGGAAGAATTGGGACGAAAATTGGAAAATTTTTAAGGGACTTTGAAAAAATTTCAACTGGAATTTTAGCAATTTTGACCTGAAATTGTAAACACGTTGAGGTGGATTTGGAAAATTCTAGAGAGAATTTTAAAAGCTTCATCTGGGTGTCAACAATGTTGAGAGGGATTTGAAAAGTTTCAATGGGAATGTGAAGAATTGGGACGAAAATTGGAAATTTTTCAGGGACTTTGAAAATATTTCAACTGGAATTTTAGCAATTTTGACGTGAAATTGTAAACATGTTGAAGTGGATTTGGAAAATTCTAGAGAGAATTTTAAAAGCTTCATCTGGGTGTCAACAATGTTGAGAGGGATTTGAAAAGTTTCAGTGGGAATGTGAAGAATTGGGATGAAAATTGGAAAGTTTTTAAGGGACTTTGAAAATATTTCAACTGGAATTTTAGCAATTTTGACGTGAAGTTGTAAACATGCTGAGGTGGATTTGGAAAATTCTAGAGGTAAGTTTCAAAGCTTCAACAGGATTTCAACAAGTTTGAAAGGGATTTGCAAAGTTTCAATGGGAATGGGAAGAAGTGGGACGAAAATTGGAAAATTTTTCAGGGACTTTGAAAAAATTTCAACTGGAATTTTAGCAATTTTGACGTGATATTGTAAACATGTTGAGGTGGGTTGGGAAAATTCTAGAGAGAAGTTTCAAACTTTCAACAGGATTTCAACAATGTTGAGAGGGATTTGAAAAGTTTCAATGGGAATGTGAAGAATTGGGACGAAAATTGGAAAATTATGAAGGGACTTTGAAAAAATTTCAACTGGAATTTTAGCAATTTTGATGTGAAATTGTAAACATGCTGAGGTGGATTTGGAAAATTCTGGAGAGAATTTTAAAAGATTCTTCAGGGTTTCAACCATTTTGAGAGGGATTTGTAAAGTTTCAATGGGAATGGGAAGAATTGGGACGAAAATTGGACAATTTTGAAGGGACTTTGAAAAAATTTCAACTGGAATTTTAGCAATTTTGACGTGAAATTGTAAACATGCTGAGGTGAATTTGGAAAATTCTAGAGGGAAGTTTCAAAGTTTCAACAGGATTTCAACAAGGTTCAGAGGGATTTGAAAAGTTTCAATGGGAATGTGAAGAATTGGGACGAACATTGGAAAATTTTTCAGGGACATTGAAAAAACTTCAACTGGAATTTTAGCAATTTTGACGTGATATTGTAAACATGTTGAGGTGGATTTGGAAAATTCTAGAGAGAATTTTAAAAGCTTCTTCAGGGTTTCAACCATTTTGAGAGGGATTTGTAAAGTTTCAATGGGAATGGGAAGAATTGGGACGAAAATTTGAAAATTTTTCAGGGAATTTGAAAAAATTTCAGCTGGAATTTTAGCAATTTTGACGTGAAATTGTAAACATGTTGAGGTGGATTTGGAAAATTCTAGAGGGAAGTTTCAGACTTTCAACAGGATTTCAACGATGTTGAGAGGGATTTGAAAAGTTTCAATGGGAATGGGAAGAATTGGGACGAACATTGGAAAATTTTTAAGGGACTTTGAAAAAATTTCAACTGGAATTTTAGCAATTTTGACATGAAATTGTAAACATGCTGAGGTGGATTTGGAAAATTCTAGAGGGAAGTTTCAAAGTTTCAACAGGATTTCAACAAGGTTGAAAGGGATTTGAAAAGTTTCAATGGGAATGGGAAGAATTGGGACGAAAATTGGCAAATTTTGAAGGGACTTTGAAAAAATTTCAAGTGGAATTTTAGCAATTTTGACGTGAAATTGTAAACATGCTGAGGTGGATTTGGAAAATTCTAGAGAGAATTTTAAAAGCTTCAACAGGATTTCAACCATTTTGAGAGGGATTTGAAAAGTTTCAATGGGAATGGGAAGAATTGGGACAAAAATTGGAAAATTTTGAAGGGACTTTGAAAAAATTTCAACTGGAATTTTAGCAATTTTGACGTGAAATTGTAAACATGTTGAAGTGGATTTGGAAAATTCTAGAGGGAAGTTCCAAACTTTCAGCAGGATTTCAACAATGTTGAGAGGGATTTGAAAAGTTTCAATGGGAATGTGAAGAATTGGGACGAACATTGGAAAATTTTGAAGGGACTTTGAAAAAATTTCAACTGGAATTTTAGCAATTTTGACGTGAAATTGTAAACATGTTGAGGTGGATTTGGGAAATTCTAGAGAGAAGTTCCAAACTTTCAGCAGGATTTCAACAATGTTGAGAGGGATTTGAAAAGTTTCAATGGGAATGTGAAGAATTGGGACGAACATTAGAAAATTTTTCAGGGACATTGAAAAAATTTCAACTGGAATTTTAGCAATTTTGACGTGATATTGTAAACATGTTGAGGTGGGTTTGGAAAATTCTAGAGAGAAGTTTCAAACTTTCAACAGGATTTCAACAATGTTGAGAGGGATTTGAAAAGTTTCAATGGGAATGGGAAGAATTGGGACGAAAATTGGAAAATTATGAAGGGACTTTGAAAAAATTTCAACTGGAATTTTAGCAATTTTGATGTGAAATTGTAAACATGCTGAGGTGGATTTGGAAAATTCTGGAGAGAATTTTAAAAGATTCTTCAGGGTTTCAACCATTTTGAGAGGGATTTGTAAAGTTTCAATGGGAATGGGAAGAATTGGGACGAAAATTTGAAAATTTTTCAGGGACTTTGAAAAAATTTCAACTGGAATTTTAGCAATTTTGATGTGAAATTGTAAACATGTGGACGTGTATTGTTGAAATTCTAGAGAGAAGTTTCAAACTTTCAACAGGATTTCAACGATGTTGAGAGGGATTTGAAAAGTTTCAATGGGAATGGGAAGAATTGGGACGAAAATTGGAAAATTTTTCAGGGACTTTGAAAAAATTTCAACTGGAATTTTAGCAATTTTGACATGAAATTGTAAACACGTTGAGGTGGATTTGGAAAATTTTAGAGAGCAGTTTCAAAGTTTCAACAGGATTTCAACAATGTTGAGAGGGATTTGAAAATTTTCAATGGGAATGGGAAGAATTGGGACGAAAATTGGAAAATTTTTAAGGGACTTTGAAAAAATTTCAACTGGAATTTTAGCAATTTTGACGTGAAATTGTAAACATGTTGACGTGGATTTGGAAAATTCTAGAGAGAATTTTAAAAGCTTCATTAGGGTTTCAACCATTTTGAGAGGGATTTGAAAAGTTTCAGTGGGAATGGGAAGCATTGGGACGGAAATTTGAAAATTTTTCAGGGACTTTGAAAAAATTTCAACTGGAATTTTAGCAATTTTGATGTGAAATTGTAAACATGTGGACGTGTATTGTTGAAATTCTAGAGAGAAGTTTCAAACTTTCAACAGGATTTCAACGATGTTGAGAGGGATTTGAAAAGTTTCAATGGGAATGGGAAGAATTGGGACGAAAATTGGAAAATTTTTAAGGGACTTTGAAAAAATTTCAACTGGAATTTTAGCAATTTTGACCTGAAATTGTAAACACGTTGAGGTGGATTTGGAAAATTCTAGAGAGAATTTTAAAAGCTTCATCTGGGTGTCAACAATGTTGAGAGGGATTTGAAAAGTTTCAATGGGAATGGGAAGAATTGGGACGAAAATTGGAAATTTTTCAGGGACTTTGAAAATATTTCAACTGGAATTTTAGCAATTTTGACGTGAAATTGTAAACATGTTGAAGTGGATTTGGAAAATTCTAGAGAGAATTTTAAAAGCTTCATCTGGGTGTCAACAATGTTGAGAGGGATTTGAAAAGTTTCAGTGGGAATGTGAAGAATTGGGATGAAAATTGGAAAGTTTTTAAGGGACTTTGAAAATATTTCAACTGGAATTTTAGCAATTTTGACGTGAAGTTGTAAACATGCTGAGGTGGATTTGGAAAATTCTAGAGGTAAGTTTCAAAGCTTCAACAGGATTTCAACAAGTTTGAAAGGGATTTGCAAAGTTTCAATGGGAATGGGAAGAAGTGGGACGAAAATTGGAAAATTTTTCAGGGACTTTGAAAAAATTTCAACTGGAATTTTAGCAATTTTGACGTGAAATTGTAAACATGTTGAAGTGGATTTGGAAAATTCTAGAGAGAATTTTAAAAGCTTCATC
>NW_028116505.1:0-34897 GCF_964273445.1 Streptopelia decaocto | reverse complement strand
CTGGAATTTTAGCCATTTTGTTACGTGAAATTGTAAACATGTGGACATGGATTTTGAAAATTCTAGAGAGAATTTTAAAAGCTTCAAGAGAATTTCAACAATTTTGAGAGGGATTTGAAAAGTTTCAATGGGAATGGGAAGAATTGGGACAAAAATTGGAAAATTTTTAAGGGACTTTGAAAAAATTTCAACTGGAATTTTAGCCATTTTTTTATGTGAAATTGTAAACATGTGGCCATGGATTTTGAAAATTCTAGAGAGAATTTTAAAAGCTTCAAGAGAATTTCAACAATTTTGAGAGGGATTTGAAAAGTTTCAATGGGAATGGGAAGAATTGGGACAAAAATTGGAAAATTTTTAAGGGACTTTGAAAAAATTTCAACTGGAATTTTAGCCATTTTGTTACGTGAAATTGTAAACATGTGGCCATGGATTTTGAAAATTCTAGAGAGAATTTTAAAAGCTTCAAGAGAATTTCAACAATTTTGAGAGGGATTTGAAAAGTTTCAATGGGAATGGGAAGAATTGGGACAAAAATTGGAAAATTTTTAAGGGACTTTGAAAAAATTTCAACTGGAATTTTAGCCATTTTGTTAAGTGAAATCGTAAACATGTGGCCACGGATTTTGAAAATTCTAGAGAGAATTTTAAAAGCTTCAACAGAATTTCAACAATGTTGAGAGGGATTTGAAAAGTTTCAATGGGAATGGGAAGAATTGGGACAAAAATTGGAAAATTTTTAAGGGACTTTGAAAAAATTTCAACTGGAATTTTAGCAATTTTTTTATGTGAAATTGTAAACATGTGGCCATGGATTTTGAAAATTCTAGAGAGAATTTTAAAAGCTTCAACAGAATTTCAACAATTTTGAGAGGGATTTGAAAAGTTTCAATGGGAATGGGAAGAATTGGGACAAAAATTGGAAAATTTTTAAGGGACTTTGAAAAAATTTCAACTGGAATTTTAGCATTTTTTGACGTGAAATTGTAAACATGTGGCCATGGATTTTGAAAATTCTAGAGAGAATTTTAAAAGCTTCAAGAGAATTTCAACAATTTTGAGAGGGATTTGAAAAGTTTCAATGGGAATGGGAAGAATTGGGACAAAAATTGGAAAATTTTTAAGGGACTTTGAAAAAATTTCAACTGGAATTTTAGCCATTTTTTTATGTGAAATTGTAAACATGTGGCCATGGATTTTGAAAATTCTAGAGAGAATTTTAAAAGCTTCAAGAGAATTTCAACAATTTTGAGAGGGATTTGAAAAGTTTCAATGGGAATGGGAAGAATTGGGACAAAAATTGGAAAATTTTTAAGGGACTTTGAAAAAATTTCAACTGGAATTTTAGCAATTTTTTGACATGAAATTGTAAACATGTGGACATGGATTTTGAAAATTCTAGAGAGAATTTTAAAAGCTTCAAGAGAATTTCAACAATTCTGAGAGCGATTTGAAAAGTTTCAATGGGAATGGGAAGAATTGGGACAAAAATTGGAAAATTTTTAAGGGACTTTGAAAAAATTTCAACTGGAATTTTAGCCATTTTTTGACGTGAAATTGTAAACATGTGGACATGGATTTTGAAAATTCTAGAGAGAATTTTAAAAGCTTCAAGAGAATTTCAACAATTTTGAGAGGGATTTGAAAAGTTTCAATGGGAATGGGAAGAATTGGGACAAAAATTGGAAAATTTTTAAGGGACTTTGAAAAAATTTCAACTGGAATTTTAGCCATTTTTTTATGTGAAATTGTAAACATGTGGACATGGATTTTGAAAATTCTAGAGAGAATTTTAAAAGCTTCAAGAGAATTTCAACAATTTTGAGAGGGATTTGAAAAGTTTCAATGGGAATGGGAAGAATTGGGACAAAAATTGGAAAATTTTTAAGGGACTTTGAAAAAATTTCAACTGGAATTTTAGCCATTTTTTTATGTGAAATTGTAAACATGTGGCCATGGATTTTGAAAATTCTAGAGAGAATTTTAAAAGCTTCAAGAGAATTTCAACAATGTTGAGAGGGATTTGAAAAGTTTCAATGGGAATGGGAAGAATTGGGACAAAAATTGGAAAATTTTTAAGGGACTTTGAAAAAATTTCAACTGGAATTTTAGCCATTTTGTTACGTGAAATTGTAAACATGTGGCCATGGATTTTGAAAATTCTAGAGAGAATTTTAAAAGCTTCAAGAGAATTTCAACAATTTTGAGAGGGATTTGAAAAGTTTCAATGGGAATGGGAAGAATTGGGACAAAAATTGGAAAATTTTGAAGGGACTTTGAAAAAATTTCAACTGGAATTTTAGCCATTTTGTTACGTGAAATCGTAAACATGTGGCCACGGATTTTGAAAATTCTAGAGAGAATTTTAAAAGCTTCAACAGAATTTCAACAATGTTGAGAGGGATTTGAAAAGTTTCAATGGGAATGGGAAGAATTGGGACAAAAATTGGAAAATTTTTAAGGGACTTTGAAAAAATTTCAACTGGAATTTTAGCAATTTTTTTATGTGAAATTGTAAACATGTGGCCATGGATTTTGAAAATTCTAGAGAGAATTTTAAAAGCTTCAACAGAATTTCAACAATTTTGAGAGGGATTTGAAAAGTTTCAATGGGAATGGGAAGAATTGGGACAAAAATTGGAAAATTTTTAAGGGACTTTGAAAAAATTTCAACTGGAATTTTAGCATTTTTTGACGTGAAATTGTAAACATGTGGCCATGGATTTTGAAAATTCTAGAGAGAATTTTAAAAGCTTCAACAGAATTTCAACAATTTTGAGAGGGATTTGAAAAGTTTCAATGGGAATGGGAAGAATTGGGACAAAAATTGGAAAATTTTTAAGGGACTTTGAAAAAATTTCAACTGGAATTTTAGCCATTTTTTGACGTGAAATTGTAAACATGTGGCCATGGATTTTGAAAATTCTAGAGAGAATTTTAAAAGCTTCAAGAGAATTTCAACAATTTTGAGAGGGATTTGAAAAGTTTCAATGGGAATGGGAAGAATTGGGACAAAAATTGGAAATTTTTAAGGGACTTTGAAAAAATTTCAACTGGAATTTTAGCCATTTTGTTACGTGAAATTGTAAACATGTGGCCATGGATTTTGAAAATTCTAGAGAGAATTTTAAAAGCTTCAAGAGAATTTCAACAATTTTGAGAGGGATTTGAAAAGTTTCAATGGGAATGGGAAGAATTGGGACAAAAATTGGAAAATTTTTAAGGGACTTTGAAAAAATTTCAACTGGAATTTTAGCCATTTTTTGACGTGAAATTGTAAACATGTGGCCATGGATTTTGAAAATTCTAGAGAGAATTTTAAAAGCTTCAAGAGAATTTCAACAATTTTGAGAGGGATTTGAAAAGTTTCAATGGGAATGGGAAGAATTGGGACAAAAATTGGAAAATTTTTAAGGGACTTTGAAAAAATTTCAACTGGAATTTTAGCCATTTTGTTACGTGAAATTGTAAACATGTGGCCATGGATTTTGAAAATTCTAGAGAGAATTTTAAAAGCTTCAAGAGAATTTCAACAATTTTGAGAGGGATTTGAAAAGTTTCAATGGGAATGGGAAGAATTGGGACAAAAATTGGAAAATTTTTAAGGGACTTTGAAAAAATTTCAACTGGAATTTTAGCCATTTTGTTAAGTGAAATCGTAAACATGTGGCCACGGATTTTGAAAATTCTAGAGAGAATTTTAAAAGCTTCAACAGAATTTCAACAATGTTGAGAGGGATTTGAAAAGTTTCAATGGGAATGGGAAGAATTGGGACAAAAATTGGAAAATTTTTAAGGGACTTTGAAAAAATTTCAACTGGAATTTTAGCAATTTTTTTATGTGAAATTGTAAACATGTGGCCATGGATTTTGAAAATTCTAGAGAGAATTTTAAAAGCTTCAACAGAATTTCAACAATTTTGAGAGGGATTTGAAAAGTTTCAATGGGAATGGGAAGAATTGGGACAAAAATTGGAAAATTTTTAAGGGACTTTGAAAAAATTTCAACTGGAATTTTAGCATTTTTTGACGTGAAATTGTAAACATGTGGCCATGGATTTTGAAAATTCTAGAGAGAATTTTAAAAGCTTCAAGAGAATTTCAACAATTTTGAGAGGGATTTGAAAAGTTTCAATGGGAATGGGAAGAATTGGGACAAAAATTGGAAAATTTTTAAGGGACTTTGAAAAAATTTCAACTGGAATTTTAGCCATTTTTTTATGTGAAATTGTAAACATGTGGCCATGGATTTTGAAAATTCTAGAGAGAATTTTAAAAGCTTCAAGAGAATTTCAACAATTTTGAGAGGGATTTGAAAAGTTTCAATGGGAATGGGAAGAATTGGGACAAAAATTGGAAAATTTTTAAGGGACTTTGAAAAAATTTCAACTGGAATTTTAGCAATTTTTTTGACATGAAATTGTAAACATGTGGACATGGATTTTGAAAATTCTAGAGAGAATTTTAAAAGCTTCAAGAGAATTTCAACAATTTTGAGAGGGATTTGAAAAGTTTCAATGGGAATGGGAAGAATTGGGACAAAAATTGGAAAATTTTTAAGGGACTTTGAAAAAATTTCAACTGGAATTTTAGCCATTTTTTGACGTGAAATTGTAAACATGTGGCCATGGATTTTGAAAATTCTAGAGAGAATTTTAAAAGCTTCAACAGAATTTCAACAATTTTGAGAGGGATTTGAAAAGTTTCAATGGGAATGGGAAGAATTGGGACAAAAATTGGAAAATTTTTAAGGGACTTTGAAAAAATTTCAACTGGAATTTTAGCCATTTTTTTATGTGAAATTGTAAACATGTGGACATGGATTTTGAAAATTCTAGAGAGAATTTTAAAAGCTTCAAGAGAATTTCAACAATTTTGAGAGGGATTTGAAAAGTTTCAATGGGAATGGGAAGAATTGGGACAAAAATTGGAAAATTTTTAAGGGACTTTGAAAAAATTTCAACTGGAATTTTAGCCATTTTTTGACGTGAAATTGTAAACATGTGGCCATGGATTTTGAAAATTCTAGAGAGAATTTTAAAAGCTTCAACAGAATTTCAACAATTTTGAGAGGGATTTGAAAAGTTTCAATGGGAATGGGAAGAATTGGGACAAAAATTGGAAAATTTTTAAGGGACTTTGAAAAAATTTCAACTGGAATTTTAGCCATTTTTTGACGTGCAATTGTAAACATGTGGACATGGATTTTGAAAATTCTAGAGAGAATTTTAAAAGCTTCAAGAGAATTTCAACAATTTTGAGAGGGATTTGAAAAGTTTCAATGGGAATGGGAAGAATTGGGACAAAAATTGGAAAATTTTTAAGGGACTTTGAAAAAATTCCAACTGGAATTTTAGCATTTTTTTTACGTGAAATTGTAAACATGTGGACATGGATTTTGAAAATTCTAGAGAGAATTTTAAAAGCTTCAAGAGAATTTCAACAATTTTGAGAGGGATTTGAAAAGTTTCAATGGGAATGGGAAGAATTGGGACAAAAATTGGAAAATTTTTAAGGGACTTTGAAAAAATTTCAACTGGAATTTTAGCCATTTTTTTATGTGAAATTGTAAACATGTGGCCATGGATTTTGAAAATTCTAGAGAGAATTTTAAAAGCTTCAACAGATTTTCAACAATTTTGAGAGGGATTTGAAAAGTTTCAATGGGAATGGGAAGAATTGGGACAAAAATTGGAAAATTTTTAAGGGACTTTGAAAAAATTTCAACTGGAATTTTAGCCATTTTTTGACGTGAAATTGTAAACATGTGGCCATGGATTTTGAAAATTCTAGAGAGAATTTTAAAAGCTTCAAGAGAATTTCAACAATTTTGAGAGGGATTTGAAAAGTTTCAATGGGAATGGGAAGAATTGGGACAAAAATTGGAAAATTTTTAAGGGACTTTGAAAAAATTTCAACTGGAATTTTAGCCATTTTTTGACGTGAAATTGTAAACATGTGGCCATGGATTTTGAAAATTCTAGAGAGAATTTTAAAAGCTTCAACAGAATTTCAACAATTTTGAGAGGGATTTGAAAAGTTTCAATGGGAATGGGAAGAATTGGGACAAAAATTGGAAAATTTTTAAGGGACTTTGAAAAAATTTCAACTGGAATTTTAGCCATTTTTTGACGTGAAATTGTAAACATGTGGACATGGATTTTGAAAATTCTAGAGAGAATTTTAAAAGCTTCAAGAGAATTTCTACAATTTTGAGAGGGATTTGAAAAGTTTCAATGGGAATGGGAAGAATTGGGACAAAAATTGGAAAATTTTTAAGGGACTTTGAAAAAATTTCAACTGGAATTTTAGCCATTTTTTGACGTGAAATTGTAAACATGTGGACATGGATTTTGAAAATTCTAGAGAGAATTTTAAAAGCTTCAACAGAATTTCTACAATTTTGAGAGGGATTTGAAAAGTTTCAATGGGAATGGGAAGAATTGGGACAAAAATTGGAAAATTTTTAAGGGACTTTGAAAAAATTTCAACTGGAATTTTAGCCATTTTTTGACGTGAAATTGTAAACATGTGGCCATGGATTTTGAAAATTCTAGAGAGAATTTTAAAAGCTTCAACAGAATTTCAACAATTTTGAGAGGGATTTGAAAAGTTTCAATGGGAATGGGAAGAATTGGGACAAAAATTGGAAAATTTTTAAGGGACTTTGAAAAAATTTCAACTGGAATTTTAGCAATTTTTTTATGTGAAATTGTAAACATGTGGACATGGATTTTGAAAATTCTAGAGAGAATTTTAATTTTAAAAGCTTCAAGAGAATTTCAACAATTTTGAGAGGGATTTGAAAAGTTTCAATGGGAATGGGAAGAATTGGGACAAAAATTGGAAAATTTTTAAGGGACTTTGAAAAATTTCAACTGGAATTTTAGCCATTTTTTTTAGTGAAATTGTAAACATGTGGCCATGGATTTTGAAAATTCTAGAGAGAATTTTAAAAGCTTCAAGAGAATTTCAACAATTTTGAGAGGGATTTGAAAAGTTTCAATGGGAATGGGAAGAATTGGGACAAAAATTGGAAAATTTTTAAGGGACTTTGAAAAATTTCAACTGGAATTTTAGCCATTTTGTTACGTGAAATTGTAAACATGTGGCCATGGATTTTGAAAATTCTAGAGAGAATTTTAAAAGCTTCAAGAGAATTTCAACAATTTTGAGAGGGATTTGAAAAGTTTCAATGGGAATGGGAAGAATTGGGACAAAAATTGGAAAATTTTTAAGGGACTTTGAAAAAATTTCAACTGGAATTTTAGCCATTTTGTTAAGTGAAATCGTAAACATGTGGCCACGGATTTTGAAAATTCTAGAGAGAATTTTAAAAGCTTCAACAGAATTTCAACAATGTTGAGAGGGATTTGAAAAGTTTCAATGGGAATGGGAAGAATTGGGACAAAAATTGGAAAATTTTTAAGGGACTTTGAAAAATTTCAACTGGAATTTTAGCAATTTTTTTATGTGAAATTGTAAACATGTGGCCATGGATTTGAAAATTCTAGAGAGAATTTTAAAAGCTTCAACAGAATTTCAACAATTTTGAGAGGGATTTGAAAAGTTTCAATGGGAATGGGAAGAATTGGGACAAAAATTGGAAAATTTTTAAGGGACTTTGAAAAAATTTCAACTGGAATTTTAGCCATTTTGTTACATGAAATTGTAAACATGTGGCCATGGATTTTGAAAATTCTAGAGAGAATTTTAAAAGCTTCAAGAGAATTTCAACAATTTTGAGAGGGATTTGAAAAGTTTCAATGGGAATGGGAAGAATTGGGACAAAAATTGGAAAATTTTTAAGGGACTTTGAAAAAATTTCAACTGGAATTTTAGCCATTTTGTTACGTGAAATTGTAAACATGTGGACATGGATTTTGAAAATTCTAGAGAGAATTTTAAAAGCTTCAAGAGAATTTCAACAATTTTGAGAGGGATTTGAAAAGTTTCAATGGGAATGGGAAGAATTGGGACAAAAATTGGAAAATTTTTAAGGGACTTTGAAAAATTTCAACTGGAATTTTAGCCATTTTTTAATGTGAAATTGTAAACATGTGGCCATGGATTTTGAAAATTCTAGAGAGAATTTTAAAAGCTTCAAGAGAATTTCAACAATTTTGAGAGGGATTTGAAAAGTTTCAATGGGAATGGGAAGAATTGGGACAAAAATTGGAAAATTTTTAAGGGACTTTGAAAAAATTTCAACTGGAATTTTAGCCATTTTTTGACGTGAAATTGTAAACATGTTGAAGTGGATTTTGAAAATTCTAGAGAGAATTTTAAAAGCTTCAACAGAATTTCAACAATTTTGAGAGGGATTTGAAAAGTTTCAATGGGACAAAAATTGGAAATTTTTAAGGGACTTTGAAAAAATTTCAACTGGAATTTTAGCCATTTTGTTACGTGAAATTGTAAACATGTGGCCACGGATTTTGAAAATTCTAGAGAGAATTTTAAAAGCTTCAACAGCATTTCAACAATTTTGAGAGGGATTTGAAAAGTTTCAATGGGAATGGGAAGAATTGGGACAAAAATTGGAAAATTTTAAGGGACTTTGAAAAAATTCCAACTGGAATTTTAGCCATTTTTTGACGTGAAATTGTAAACATGTGGCCATGGATTTTGAAAATTCTAGAGAGAATTTTAAAAGCTTCAACAGAATTTCAACAATTTTGAGAGGGATTTGAAAAGTTTCAATGGGAATGGGAAGAATTGGGACAAAAATTGGAAAATTTTTAAGGGACTTTGAAAAAATTTCAACTGGAATTTTAGCCATTTTTTGACGTGAAATTGTAAACATGTGGCCATGGATTTTGAAAATTCTAGAGAGAATTTTAAAAGCTTCAAGAGAATTTCAACAATTTTGAGAGGGATTTGAAAAGTTTCAATGGGAATGGGAAGAATTGGGACAAAAATTGGAAAATTTTTAAGGGACTTTGAAAAAATTCCAACTGGAATTTTAGCATTTTTTTTACGTGAAATTGTAAACATGTGGACATGGATTTTGAAAATTCTAGAGAGAATTTTAAAAGCTTCAAGAGAATTTCAACAATTTTGAGAGGGATTTGAAAAGTTTCAATGGGAATGGGAAGAATTGGGACAAAAATTGGAAAATTTTTAAGGGACTTTGAAAAAATTTCAACTGGAATTTTAGCCATTTTTTTATGTGAAATTGTAAACATGTGGCCATGGATTTTGAAAATTCTAGAGAGAATTTTAAAAGCTTCAACAGATTTTCAACAATTTTGAGAGGGATTTGAAAAGTTTCAATGGGAATGGGAAGAATTGGGACAAAAATTGGAAAATTTTTAAGGGACTTTGAAAAAATTTCAACTGGAATTTTAGCCATTTTTTGACGTGAAATTGTAAACATGTGGCCATGGATTTTGAAAATTCTAGAGAGAATTTTAAAAGCTTCAAGAGAATTTCAACAATTTTGAGAGGGATTTGAAAAGTTTCAATGGGAATGGGAAGAATTGGGACAAAAATTGGAAAATTTTTAAGGGACTTTGAAAAAATTTCAACTGGAATTTTAGCCATTTTTTGACGTGAAATTGTAAACATGTGGCCATGGATTTTGAAAATTCTAGAGAGAATTTTAAAAGCTTCAACAGAATTTCAACAATTTTGAGAGGGATTTGAAAAGTTTCAATGGGAATGGGAAGAATTGGGACAAAAATTGGAAAATTTTTAAGGGACTTTGAAAAAATTTCAACTGGAATTTTAGCCATTTTTTGACATGAAATTGTAAACATGTGGACATGGATTTTGAAAATTCTAGAGAGAATTTTAAAAGCTTCAAGAGAATTTCTACAATTTTGAGAGGGATTTGAAAAGTTTCAATGGGAATGGGAAGAATTGGGACAAAAATTGGAAAATTTTTAAGGGACTTTGAAAAAATTTCAACTGGAATTTTAGCCATTTTTTGACGTGAAATTGTAAACATGTGGACATGGATTTTGAAAATTCTAGAGAGAATTTTAAAAGCTTCAAGAGAATTTCAACAATTTTGAGAGGGATTTGAAAAGTTTCAATGGGAATGGGAAGAATTGGGACAAAAATTGGAAAATTTTTAAGGGACTTTGAAAAAATTTCAACTGGAATTTTAGCCATTTTGTTACGTGAAATTGTAAACATGTGGCCATGGATTTTGAAAATTCTAGAGAGAATTTTAAAAGCTTCAAGAGAATTTCAACAATTTTGAGAGGGATTTGAAAAGTTTCAATGGGAATGGGAAGAATTGGGACAAAAATTGGAAAATTTTTAAGGGACTTTGAAAAAATTTCAACTGGAATTTTAGCCATTTTGTTACGTGAAATTGTAAACATGTGGCCACGGATTTTGAAAATTCTAGAGAGAATTTTAAAAGCTTCAACAGAATTTCAAGAATGTTGAGAGGGATTTGAAAAGTTTCAATGGGAATGGGAAGAATTGGGACAAAAATTGGAAAATTTTTAAGGGACTTTGAAAAAATTTCAACTGGAATTTTAGCAATTTTTTTATGTGTAATTGTAAACATGTGGCCATGGATTTTGAAAATTCTAGAGAGAATTTTAAAAGCTTCAACAGAATTTCAACAATTTTGAGAGGGATTTGAAAAGTTTCAATGGGAATGGGAAGAATTGGGACAAAAATTGGAAAATTTTTAAGGGACTTTGAAAAAATTTCAACTGGAATTTTAGCCATTTTGTTACATGAAATTGTAAACATGTGGCCATGGATTTTGAAAATTCTAGAGAGAATTTTAAAAGCTTCAAGAGAATTTCAACAATTTTGAGAGGGATTTGAAAAGTTTCAATGGGAATGGGAAGAATTGGGACAAAAATTGGAAAATTTTTAAGGGACTTTGAAAAAATTTCAACTGGAATTTTAGCCATTTTGTTACGTGAAATTGTAAACATGTGGACATGGATTTTGAAAATTCTAGAGAGAATTTTAAAAGCTTCAAGAGAATTTCAACAATTTTGAGAGGGATTTGAAAAGTTTCAATGGGAATGGGAAGAATTGGGACAAAAATTGGAAAATTTTTAAGGGACTTTGAAAAAATTTCAACTGGAATTTTAGCCATTTTTTAATGTGAAATTGTAAACATGTGGCCATGGATTTTGAAAATTCTAGAGAGAATTTTAAAAGCTTCAAGAGAATTTCAACAATTTTGAGAGGGATTTGAAAAGTTTCAATGGGAATGGGAAGAATTGGGACAAAAATTGGAAAATTTTTAAGGGACTTTGAAAAAATTTCAACTGGAATTTTAGCCATTTTGTTACGTGAAATTGTAAACATGTGGACATGGATTTTGAAAATTCTAGAGAGAATTTTAAAAGCTTCAAGAGAATTTCAACAATTTTGAGAGGGATTTGAAAAGTTTCAATGGGAATGGGAAGAATTGGGACAAAAATTGGAAAATTTTTAAGGGACTTTGAAAAAATTTCAACTGGAATTTTAGCCATTTTTTGACGTGAAATTGTAAACATGTGGCCATGGATTTTGAAAATTCTAGAGAGAATTTTAAAAGCTTCAACAGAATTTCAACAATTTTGAGAGGGATTTGAAAAGTTTCAATGGGAATGGGAAGAATTGGGACAAAAATTGGAAAATTTTTAAGGGACTTTGAAAAAATTTCAACTGGAATTTTAGCCATTTTGTTACGTGAAATTGTAAACATGTGGACATGGATTTTGAAAATTCTAGAGAGAATTTTAAAAGCTTCAAGAGAATTTCAACAATTTTGAGAGGGATTTGAAAAGTTTCAATGGGAATGGGAAGAATTGGGACAAAAATTGGAAAATTTTTAAGGGACTTTGAAAAAATTTCAACTGGAATTTTAGCCTTTTTTTTATGTGAAATTGTAAACATGTGGACATGGATTTTGAAAATTCTAGAGAGAATTTTAAAAGCTTCAAGAGAATTTCAACAATTTTGAGAGGGATTTGAAAAGTTTCAATGGGAATGGGAAGAATTGGGACAAAAATTGGAAAATTTTTAAGGGACTTTGAAAAAATTTCAACTGGAATTTTAGCCATTTTTTGACGTGAAATTGTAAACATGTGGACATGGATTTTGAAAATTCTAGAGAGAATTTTAAAAGCTTCAAGAGAATTTCAACAATTTTGAGAGGGATTTGAAAAGTTTCAATGGGAATGGGAAGAATTGGGACAAAAATTGGAAAATTTTTAAGGGACTTTGAAAAAATTTCAACTGGAATTTTAGCCATTTTTTGACGTGAAATTGTAAACATGTGGCCATGGATTTTGAAAATTCTAGAGAGAATTTTAAAAGCTTCAAGAGAATTTCAACAATTTTGAGAGGGATTTGAAAAGTTTCAATGGGAATGGGAAGAATTGGGACAAAAATTGGAAAATTTTTAAGGGACTTTGAAAAAATTTCAACTGGAATTTTAGCCATTTTTTGACGTGAAATTGTAAACATGTGGCCATGGATTTTGAAAATTCTAGAGAGAATTTTAAAAGCTTCAACAGAATTTCAACAATTTTGAGAGGGATTTGAAAAGTTTCAATGGGAATGGGAAGAATTGGGACAAAAATTGGAAAATTTTTAAGGGACTTTGAAAAAATTTCAACTGGAATTTTAGCCATTTTTTGACGTGAAATTGTAAACATGTGGACATGGATTTTGAAAATTCTAGAGAGAATTTTAAAAGCTTCAAGAGAATTTCTACAATTTTGAGAGGGATTTGAAAAGT
This sequence comes from Streptopelia decaocto, assembly GCF_964273445.1. Classification (NCBI taxonomy): domain Eukaryota; kingdom Metazoa; phylum Chordata; class Aves; order Columbiformes; family Columbidae; genus Streptopelia; species Streptopelia decaocto. The sequence goes on along the minus strand of NW_028116505.1, from coordinate 22,188 downwards.
TTCAATGGGAATGGGAAGAATTGGGACAAAAATTGGAAAATTTTTAAGGGACTTTGAAAAAATTTCAACTGGAATTTTAGCCATTTTTTTATGTGAAATTGTAAACATGTGGACATGGATTTTGAAAATTCTAGAGAGAATTTTAAAAGCTTCAACAGAATTTCTACAATTTTGAGAGGGATTTGAAAAGTTTCAATGGGAATGGGAAGAATTGGGACAAAAATTGGAAAATTTTAAGGGACTTTGAAAAAATTTCAACTGGAATTTTAGCCATTTTTTGACGTGAAATTGTAAACATGTGGCCATGGATTTTGAAAATTCTAGAGAGAATTTTAAAAGCTTCAACAGAATTTCAACAATTTTGAGAGGGATTTGAAAAGTTTCAATGGGAATGGGAAGAATTGGGACAAAAATTGGAAAATTTTTAAGGGACTTTGAAAAAATTTCAACTGGAATTTTAGCAATTTTTTTATGTGAAATTGTAAACATGTGGACATGGATTTTGAAAATTCTAGAGAGAATTTTAAAAGCTTCAAGAGAATTTCAACAATTTTGAGAGGGATTTGAAAAGTTTCAATGGGAATGGGAAGAAATGGGACAAAAATTGGAAAATTTTTAAGGGACTTTGAAAAAATTTCAACTGGAATTTTAGCCATTTTGTTACGTGAAATTGTAAACATGTGGCCATGGATTTTGAAAATTCTAGAGAGAATTTTAAAAGCTTCAAGAGAATTTCAACAATTTTGAGAGGGATTTGAAAAGTTTCAATGGGAATGGGAAGAATTGGGACAAAAATTGGAAAATTTTTAAGGGACTTTGAAAAAATTTCAACTGGAATTTTAGCCATTTTGTTACGTGAAATTGTAAACATGTGGCCATGGATTTTGAAAATTCTAGAGAGAATTTTAAAAGCTTCAACAGAATTTCAACAATGTTGAGAGGGATTTGAAAAGTTTCAATGGGAATGGGAAGAATTGGGACAAAAATTGGAAATTTTTAAGGGACTTTGAAAAAATTTCAACTGGAATTTTAGCGATTTTTTTATGTGTAATTGTAAACATGTGGCCATGGATTTTGAAAATTCTAGAGAGAATTTTAAAAGCTTCAACAGAATTTCAACAATTTTGAGAGGGATTTGAAAAGTTTCAATGGGAATGGGAAGAATTGGGACAAAAATTGGAAAATTTTTAAGGGACTTTGAAAAAATTTCAACTGGAATTTTAGCATTTTTTGACGTGAAATTGTAAACATGTGGCCATGGATTTTGAAAATTCTAGAGAGAATTTTAAAAGCTTCAACAGAATTTCAACAATTTTGAGAGGGATTTGAAAAGTTTCAATGGGAATGGGAAGAATTGGGACAAAAATTGGAAAATTTTTAAGGGACTTTGAAAAAATTTCAACTGGAATTTTAGCCATTTTTTGACGTGAAATTGTAAACATGTGGACCATGGATTTTGAAAATTCTAGAGAGAATTTTAAAAGCTTCAAGAGAATTTCAACAATTTTGAGAGGGATTTGAAAAGTTTCAATGGGAATGGGAAGAATTGGGACAAAAATTGGAAAATTTTTAAGGGACTTTGAAAAAATTTCAACTGGAATTTTAGCCATTTTGTTACGTGAAATTGTAAACATGTGGCCATGGATTTTGAAAATTCTAGAGAGAATTTTAAAAGCTTCAAGAGAATTTCAACAATTTTGAGAGGGATTTGAAAAGTTTCAATGGGAATGGGAAGAATTGGGACAAAAATTGGAAAATTTTTAAGGGACTTTGAAAAAATTTCAACTGGAATTTTAGCCATTTTGTTACGTGAAATTGTAAACATGTGGCCACGGATTTTGAAAATTCTAGAGAGAATTTTAAAAGCTTCAACAGAATTTCAACAATGTTGAGAGGGATTTGAAAAGTTTAATGGGAATGGGAAGAATTGGGACAAAAAATTGGAAAATTTTTAAGGGACTTTGAAAAAATTTCAACTGGAATTTTAGCGATTTTTTTATGTGTAATTGTAAACATGTGGCCATGGATTTTGAAAATTCTAGAGAGAATTTTAAAAGCTTCAACAGAATTTCAACAATTTTGAGAGGGATTTGAAAAGTTTCAATGGGAATGGGAAGAATTGGGACAAAAATTGGAAAATTTTTAAGGGACTTTGAAAAAATTTCAACTGGAATTTTAGCATTTTTTGACGTGAAATTGTAAACATGTGGCCATGGATTTTGAAAATTCTAGAGAGAATTTTAAAAGCTTCAACAGAATTTCAACAATTTTGAGAGGGATTTGAAAAGTTTCAATGGGAATGGGAAGAATTGGGACAAAAATTGGAAAATTTTTAAGGGACTTTGAAAAAATTTCAACTGGAATTTTAGCCATTTTTTGACGTGAAATTGTAAACATGTGGACATGGATTTTGAAAATTCTAGAGAGAATTTTAAAAGCTTCAAGAGAATTTCAACAATTTTGAGAGGGATTTGAAAAGTTTCAATGGGAATGGGAAGAATTGGGACAAAAATTGGAAAATTTTTAAGGGACTTTGAAAAAATTTCAACTGGAATTTTAGCCATTTTTTGACATGAAATTGTAAACATGTGGACATGGATTTTGAAAATTCTAGAGAGAATTTTAAAAGCTTCAAGAGAATTTCAACAATTTTGAGAGGGATTTGAAAAGTTTCAATGGGAATGGGAAGAATTGGGACAAAAATTGGAAAATTTTTAAGGGACTTTGAAAAAATTTCAACTGGAATTTTAGCCATTTTGTTACGTGAAATTGTAAACATGTGGACATGGATTTTGAAAATTCTAGAGAGAATTTTAAAAGCTTCAAGAGAATTTCAACAATTTTGAGAGGGATTTGAAAAGTTTCAATGGGAATGGGAAGAATTGGGACAAAAATTGGAAAATTTTTAAGGGACTTTGAAAAAATTTCAACTGGAATTTTAGCCATTTTTTTATGTGAAATTGTAAACATGTGGACATGGATTTTGAAAATTCTAGAGAGAATTTTAAAAGCTTCAAGAGAATTTCAACAATTTTGAGAGGGATTTGAAAAGTTTCAATGGGAATGGGAAGAATTGGGACAAAAATTGGAAAATTTTTAAGGGACTTTGAAAAAATTTCAACTGGAATTTTAGCCATTTTTTGACGTGAAATTGTAAACATGTGGCCATGGATTTTGAAAATTCTAGAGAGAATTTTAAAAGCTTCAACAGAATTTCAACAATTTTGAGAGGGATTTGAAAAGTTTCAATGGGAATGGGAAGAATTGGGACAAAAATTGGAAAATTTTTAAGGGACTTTGAAAAAATTTCAACTGGAATTTTAGCAATTTTTTATGTGAAATTGTAAACATGTGGACATGGATTTTGAAAATTCTAGAGAGAATTTTAAAAGCTTCAAGAGAATTTCAACAATTTTGAGAGGGATTTGAAAAGTTTCAATGGGAATGGGAAGAATTGGGACAAAAATTGGAAAATTTTTAAGGGACTTTGAAAAAATTTCAACTGGAATTTTAGCCATTTTGTTACGTGAAATTGTAAACATGTGGCCATGGATTTTGAAAATTCTAGAGAGAATTTTAAAAGCTTCAAGAGAATTTCAACAATTTTGAGAGGGATTTGAAAAGTTTCAATGGGAATGGGAAGAATTGGGACAAAAATTGGAAAATTTTTAAGGACTTTGAAAAAATTTCAACTGGAATTTTAGCCATTTTGTTACGTGAAATTGTAAACATGTGGCCACGGATTTTGAAAATTCTAGAGAGAATTTTAAAAGCTTCAAGAGAATTTCTACAATTTTGAGAGGGATTTGAAAAGTTTCAATGGGAATGGGAAGAATTGGGACAAAAATTGGAAAATTTTTAAGGGACTTTGAAAAAATTTCAACTGGAATTTTAGCCATTTTGTTACGTGAAATTGTAAACATGTGGCCATGGATTTTGAAAATTCTAGAGAGAATTTTAAAAGCTTCAAGAGAATTTCAACAATTTTGAGAGGGATTTGAAAAGTTTCAATGGGAATGGGAAGAATTGGGACAAAAATTGGAAAATTTTTAAGGGACTTTGAAAAAATTTCAACTGGAATTTTAGCCATTTTGTTACGTGAAATTGTAAACATGTGGCCACGGATTTTGAAAATTCTAGAGAGAATTTTAAAAGCTTCAACAGAATTTCAACAATGTTGAGAGGGATTTGAAAGTTTCAATGGGAATGGGAAGAATTGGGACAAAAATTGGAAAATTTTTAAGGGACTTTGAAAAAATTTCAACTGGAATTTTAGCAATTTTTTTATGTGTAATTGTAAACATGTGGCCATGGATTTTGAAAATTCTAGAGAGAATTTTAAAAGCTTCAACAGAATTTCAACAATTTTGAGAGGGATTTGAAAAGTTTCAATGGGAATGGGAAGAATTGGGACAAAAATTGGAAAATTTTTAAGGGACTTTGAAAAAATTTCAACTGGAATTTTAGCCATTTTTTGACGTGAAATTGTAAACATGTGGCCATGGATTTTGAAAATTCTAGAGAGAATTTTAAAAGCTTCAACAGAATTTCAACAATTTTGAGAGGGATTTGAAAAGTTTCAATGGGAATGGGAAGAATTGGGACAAAAATTGGAAAATTTTTAAGGGACTTTGAAAAAATTTCAACTGGAATTTTAGCCATTTTTCGACATGAAATTGTAAACATGTGGCCATGGATTTTGAAAATTCTAGAGAGAATTTTAAAAGCTTCAAGAGAATTTCAACAATTTTGAGAGGGATTTGAAAAGTTTCAATGGGAATGGGAAGAATTGGGACAAAAATTGGAAAATTTTTAAGGGACTTTGAAAAAATTTCAACTGGAATTTTAGCCATTTTTTGACGTGAAATTGTAAACATGTGGCCATGGATTTTGAAAATTCTAGAGAGAATTTTAAAAGCTTCAACAGAATTTCTACAATTTTGAGAGGGATTTGAAAAGTTTCAATGGGAATGGGAAGAATTGGGACAAAAATTGGAAAATTTTTAAGGGACTTTGAAAAAATTTCAACTGGAATTTTAGCCATTTTTTGACGTGAAATTGTAAATATGTGGACATGGATTTTGAAAATTCTAGAGAGAATTTTAAAAGCTTCAAGAGAATTTCAACAATTCTGAGAGGGATTTGAAAAGTTTCAATGGGAATGGGAAGAATTGGGACAAAAATTGGAAAATTTTTAAGGGACTTTGAAAAAATTTCAACTGGAATTTTAGCCATTTTTTGACGTGAAATTGTAAACATGTGGCCACGGATTTTGAAAATTCTAGAGAGAATTTTAAAAGCTTCAACAGAATTTCAACAATTTTGAGAGGGATTTGAAAAGTTTCAATGGGAATGGGAAGAATTGGGACAAAAATTGGAAAATTTTTAAGGGACTTTGAAAAAATTTCAACTGGAATTTTAGCCATTTTGTTACGTGAAATTGTAAACATGTGGCCACGGATTTTGAAAATTCTAGAGAGAATTTTAAAAGCTTCAACAGAATTTCAACAATGTTGAGAGGGATTTGAAAAGTTTCAATGGGAATGGGAAGAATTGGGACAAAAATTGGAAAATTTTTAAGGGACTTTGAAAAAATTTCAACTGGAATTTTAGCGATTTTTTTATGTGTAATTGTAAACATGTGGCCATGGATTTTGAAAATTCTAGAGAGAATTTTAAAAGCTTCAACAGAATTTCAACAATTTTGAGAGGGATTTGAAAAGTTTCAATGGGAATGGGAAGAATTGGGACAAAAATTGGAAAATTTTTAAGGGACTTTGAAAAAATTTCAACTGGAATTTTAGCCATTTTGTTACGTGAAATTGTAAACATGTGGACATGGATTTTGAAAATTCTAGAGAGAATTTTAAAAGCTTCAACAGAATTTCAACAATTTTGAGAGGGATTTGAAAAGTTTCCATGGGAATGGGAAGAATTGGGACAAAAATTGGAAAATTTTTAAGGGACTTTGAAAAAATTTCAACTGGAATTTTAGCCATTTTTTGACGTGAAATTGTAAACATGTGGCCATGGATTTTGAAAATTCTAGAGAGAATTTTAAAAGCTTCAACAGAATTTCAACAATTTTGAGAGGGATTTGAAAAGTTTCAATGGGAATGGGAAGAATTGGGACAAAAATTGGAAAATTTTTAAGGGACTTTGAAAAAATTTCAACTGGAATTTTAGCCATTTTTTGACGTGAAATTGTAAACATGTGGACATGGATTTTGAAAATTCTAGAGAGAATTTTAAAAGCTTCAAGAGAATTTCAACAATTTTGAGAGGGATTTGAAAAGTTTCAATGGGAATGGGAAGAATTGGGACAAAAATTGGAAAATTTTTAAGGGACTTTGAAAAAATTTCAACTGGAATTTTAGCAATTTTTTTATGTGAAATTGTAAACATGTGGACATGGATTTTGAAAATTCTAGAGAGAATTTTAAAAGCTTCAAGAGAATTTCAACAATTTTGAGAGGGATTTGAAAAGTTTCAATGGGAATGGGAAGAATTGGGACAAAAATTGGAAAATTTTTAAGGGACTTTGAAAAAATTCCAACTGGAATTTTAGCAATTTTTTGACGTGAAATTGTAAACATGTGGCCATGGATTTTGAAAATTCTAGAGAGAATTTTAAAAGCTTCAAGAGAATTTCAACAATTTTGAGAGGGATTTGAAAAGTTTCAATGGGAATGGGAAGAATTGGGACAAAAATTGGAAAATTTTTAAGGGACTTTGAAAAAATTTCAACTGGAATTTTAGCCATTTTGTTACGTGAAATTGTAAACATTTGGCCACGGATTTTGAAAATTCTAGAGAGAATTTTAAAAGCTTCAACAGAATTTCAACAATTTTGAGAGGGATTTGAAAAGTTTCAATGGGAATGGGAAGAATTGGGACAAAAATTGGAAAATTTTTAAGGGACTTTGAAAAAATTTCAACTGGAATTTTAGCCATTTTTTTATGTGAAATTGTAAACATGTGGCCATGGATTTTGAAAATTCTAGAGAGAATTTTAAAAGCTTCAAGAGAATTTCAACAATTTTGAGAGGGATTTGAAAAGTTTCAATGGGAATGGGAAGAATTGGGACAAAAATTGGAAAATTTTTCAGGGACTTTGAAAAAATTTCAACTGGAATTTTAGCCATTTTTTGACGTGAAATTGTAAACATGTGGCCATGGATTTTGAAAATTCTAGAGAGAATTTTAAAAGCTTCAAGAGAATTTCAACAATTTTGAGAGGGATTTGAAAAGTTTCAATGGGAATGGGAAGAATTGGGACAAAAATTGGAAAATTTTTAAGGGACTTTGAAAAAATTTCAACTGGAATTTTAGCCATTTTTTGACGTGAAATTGTAAACATGTGGCCATGGATTTTGAAAATTCTAGAGAGAATTTTAAAAGCTTCAAGAGAATTTCAACAATTTTGAGAGGGATTTGAAAAGTTTCAATGGGAATGGGAAGAATTGGGACAAAAATTGGAAAATTTTTAAGGGACTTTGAAAAAATTTCAACTGGAATTTTAGCCATTTTTTGACGTGAAATTGTAAATATGTGGACATGGATTTTGAAAATTCTAGAGAGAATTTTAAAAGCTTCAAGAGAATTTCAACAATTCTGAGAGGGATTTGAAAAGTTTCAATGGGAATGGGAAGAATTGGGACAAAAATTGGAAAATTTTTAAGGGACTTTGAAAAAATTTCAACTGGAATTTTAGCCATTTTGTTACGTGAAATTGTAAACATGTGGACGTGGATTTTGAAAATTCTAGAGAGAATTTTAAAAGCTTCAAGAGAATTTCAACAATTTTGAGAGGGATTTGAAAAGTTTCAATGGGAATGGGAAGAATTGGGACAAAAATTGGAAAATTTTTCAGGGACTTTGAAAAAATTTCAACTGGAATTTTAGCCATTTTTTTATGTGAAATTGTAAACATGTGGCCATGGATTTTGAAAATTCTAGAGAGAATTTTAAAAGCTTCAAGAGAATTTCAACAATTTTGAGAGGGATTTGAAAAGTTTCAATGGGAATGGGAAGAATTGGGACAGAAATTGGAAAATTTTTCAGGGACTTTGAAAAAATTTCAACTGGAATTTTAGCCATTTTTTGACGTGAAATTGTAAACATGTGGCCATGGATTTTGAAAATTCTAGAGAGAATTTTAAAAGCTTCAAGAGAATTTCAACAATTTTGAGAGGGATTTGAAAAGTTTCAATGGGAATGGGAAGAATTGGGACAAAAATTGGAAAATTTTTAAGGGACTTTGAAAAAATTTCAACTGGAATTTTAGCAATTTTTTGACATGAAATTGTAAACATGTGGACATGGATTTTGAAAATTCTAGAGAGAATTTTAAAAGCTTCAACAGAATTTCAACAATTTTGAGAGGGATTTGAAAAGTTTCAATGGGAATGGGAAGAATTGGGACAAAAATTGGAAAATTTTTCAGGGACTTTGAAAAAATTTCAACTGGAATTTTAGCATTTTTTTATGTGAAATTGTAAACATGTGGCCATGGATTTTGAAAATTCTAGAGAGAATTTTAAAAGCTTCAACAGAATTTCAACAATTTTGAGAGGGATTTGAAAAGTTTCAATGGGAATGGGAAGAATTGGGACAAAAATTGGAAAATTTTTAAGGGACTTTGAAAAAATTTCAACTGGAATTTTAGCCATTTTTTGACGTGAAATTGTAAACATGTGGCCATGGATTTTGAAAATTCTAGAGAGAATTTTAAAAGCTTCAAGAGAATTTCAACAATTTTGAGAGGGATTTGAAAAGTTTCAATGGGAATGGGAAGAATTGGGACAAAAATTGGAAAATTTTTAAGGGACTTTGAAAAAATTTCAACTGGAATTTTAGCCATTTTTTGACGTGAAATTGTAAACATGTGGACATGGATTTTGAAAATTCTAGAGAGAATTTTAAAAGCTTCAACAGAATTTCAACAATTTTGAGAGGGATTTGAAAAGTTTCAATGGGAATGGGAAGAATTGGGACAAAAATTGGAAAATTTTTAAGGGACTTTGAAAAAATTTCAACTGGAATTTTAGCCATTTTGTTACGTGAAATTGTAAACATGTGGACGTGGATTTTGAAAATTCTAGAGAGAATCTTAAAAGCTTCAAGAGAATTTCAACAATTTTGAGAGGGATTTGAAAAGTTTCAATGGGAATGGGAAGAATTGGGACAAAAATTGGAAAATTTTTCAGGGACTTTGAAAAAATTTCAACTGGAATTTTAGCCATTTTTTATGTGAAATTGTAAACATGTGGCCATGGATTTTGAAAATTCTAGAGAGAATTTTAAAAGCTTCAAGAGAATTTCAACAATTTTGAGAGGGATTTGAAAAGTTTCAATGGGAATGGGAAGAATTGGGACAGAAATTGGAAAATTTTTAAGGGACTTTGAAAAAATTTCAACTGGAATTTTAGCAATTTTTTGACGTGAAATTGTAAACATGTGGCCATGGATTTTGAAAATTCTAGAGAGAATTTTAAAAGCTTCAAGAGAATTTCAACAATTTTGAGAGGGATTTGAAAAGTTTCAATGGGAATGGGAAGAATTGGGACAAAAATTGGAAAATTTTTAAGGGACTTTGAAAAAATTTCAACTGGAATTTTAGCCATTTTTTTATGTGAAATTGTAAACATGTGGACATGGATTTTGAAAATTCTAGAGAGAATTTTAAAAGCTTCAACAGAATTTCAACAATTTTGAGAGGGATTTGAAAAGTTTCAATGGGAATGGGAAGAATTGGGACAGAAATTGGAAAATTTTTAAGGGACTTTGAAAAAATTTCAACTGGAATTTTAGCAATTTTTTGACGTGAAATTGTAAACATGTGGCCATGGATTTTGAAAATTCTAGAGAGATTTTTAAAAGCTTCAACAGAATTTCAACAATTTTGAGAGGGATTTGAAAAGTTTCAATGGGAATGGGAAGAATTGGGACAGAAATTGGAAATTTTTAAGGGACTTTGAAAAAATTTCAACTGGAATTTTAGCCATTTTTTGACGTGAAATTGTAAACATGTGGCCATGGATTTTGAAAATTCTAGAGAGAATTTTAAAAGCTTCAAGAGAATTTCAACAATTTTGAGAGGGATTTGAAAAGTTTCAATGGGAATGGGAAGAATTGGGACAAAAATTGGAAAATTTTTAAGGGACTTTGAAAAAATTTCAACTGGAATTTTAGCAATTTTTTTATGTGAAATTGTAAACATGTGGACATGGATTTTGAAAATTCTAGAGAGAATTTTAAAAGCTTCAACAGAATTTCAACAATTTTGAGAGGGATTTGAAAAGTTTCAATGGGAATGGGAAGAATTGGGACAGAAATTGGAAAATTTTTAAGGGACTTTGAAAAAATTTCAACTGGAATTTTAGCAATTTTTTGACGTGAAATTGTAAACATGTGGCCATGGATTTTGAAAATTCTAGAGAGATTTTTAAAAGCTTCAAGAGAATTTCAACAATTTTGAGAGGGATTTGAAAAGTTTCAATGGGAATGGGAAGAATTGGGACAGAAATTGGAAAATTTTTAAGGGACTTTGAAAAAATTTCAACTGGAATTTTAGCCATTTTGTTACGTGAAATTGTAAACATGTTGAAGTGGATTTTGAAAAATTCTAGAGAGAATTTTAAAAGCTTCAACAGAATTTCTACAATTTTGAGAGGGATTTGAAAAGTTTCAATGGGAATGGGAAGAATTGGGACAAAAATTGGAAAATTTTTAAGGGACTTTGAAAAAATTTCAACTGGAATTTTAGCCATTTTGTTACGTGAAATTGTAAACATGTGGCCACGGATTTTGAAAATTCTAGAGAGAATTTTAAAAGCTTCAAGAGAATTTCAACAATTTTGAGAGGGATTTGAAAAGTTTCAATGGGAATGGGAAGAATTGGGACAAAAATTGGAAAATTTTTAAGGGACTTTGAAAAAATTTCAACTGGAATTTTAGCCATTTTTTGACGTGAAATTGTAAACATGTGGCCACGGGATTTTGAAAATTCTAGAGAGAATTTTAAAAGCTTCAACAGAATTTCAACAATTTTGAGAGGGATTTGAAAAGTTTCAATGGGAATGGGAAGAATTGGGACAAAAATTGGAAAATTTTTAAGGGACTTTGAAAAAATTCCAACTGGAATTTTAGCCATTTTTTGACGTGAAATTGTAAACATGTGGCCATGGATTTTGAAAATTCTAGAGAGAATTTTAAAAGCTTCAAGAGAATTTCAACAATTTTGAGAGGGATTTGAAAAGTTTCAATGGGAATGGGAAGAATTGGGACAGAAATTGGAAAATTTTTAAGGGACTTTGAAAAAATTTCAACTGGAATTTTAGCAATTTTTTGACGTGAAATTGTAAACATGTGGACATGGATTTTGAAAATTCTAGAGAGAATTTTAAAAGCTTCAACAGAATTTCAACAATTTTGAGAGGGATTTGAAAAGTTTCAATGGGAATGGGAAGAATTGGGACAAAAATTGGAAAATTTTTAAGGGACTTTGAAAAAATTTCAACTGGAATTTTAGCCATTTTTTGACGTGAAATTGTAAACATGTTGAAGTGGATTTTGAAAATTCTAGAGAGAATTTTAAAAGCTTCAACAGAATTTCAACAATTTTGAGAGGGATTTGAAAATTTTCAATGGGAATGGGAAGAATTGGGACAAAAATTGGAAAATTTTTAAGGGACTTTGAAAAAATTTCAACTGGAATTTTAGCCATTTTTTAATGTGAAATTGTAAACATGTGGCCATGGATTTTGAAAATTCTAGAGAGAATTTTAAAAGCTTCAACAGAATTTCAACAATTTTGAGAGGGATTTGAAAAGTTTCAATGGGAATGGGAAGAATTGGGACAAAAATTGGAAAATTTTTAAGGGACTTTGAAAAAATTTCAACTGGAATTTTAGCCATTTTGTTACGTGAAATTGTAAACATGTTGAAGTGGATTTTGAAAATTCTAGAGAGAATTTTAAAAGCTTCAAGAGAATTTCAACAATTTTGAGAGGGATTTGAAAAGTTTCAATGGGAATGGGAAGAATTGGGACAAAAATTGGAAAATTTTTAAGGGACTTTGAAAAAATTTCAACTGAATTTTAGCCATTTTTTAATGTGAAATTGTAAACATGTGGACATGGATTTTGAAAATTCTAGAGAGAATTTTAAAAGCTTCAACAGAATTTCAACAATTTTGAGAGGGATTTGAAAAGTTTCAATGGGAATGGGAAGAATTGGGACAAAAATTGGAAAATTTTTAAGGGACTTTGAAAAAATTTCAACTGGAATTTTAGCCATTTTGTTACGTGAAATTGTAAACATGTGGACATGGATTTTGAAAATTCTAGAGAGAATTTTAAAAGCTTCAAGAGAATTTCAACAATTTTGAGAGGGATTTGAAAAGTTTCAATGGGAATGGGAAGAATTGGGACAAAAATTGGAAAATTTTTCAGGGACTTTGAAAAAATTTCAACTGGAATTTTAGCCATTTTGTTACGTGAAATTGTAAACATGTTGAAGTGGATTTTGAAAATTCTAGAGAGAATTTTAAAAGCTTCAAGAGAATTTCAACAATTTTGAGAGGGATTTGAAAAGCTTCAATGGGAATGGGAAGAATTGGGACAAAAATTGGAAAATTTTTAAGGGACTTGAAAAATTTCAACTGGAATTTTAGCCATTTTTTGACATGAAATTGTAAACATGTGGACATGGATTTTGAAAATTCTAGAGAGAATTTTAAAAGCTTCAAGAGAATTTCAACAATTTTGAGAGGGATTTGAAAAGTTTCAATGGGAATGGGAAGAATTGGGACAAAAATTGGAAAATTTTTAAGGGACTTTGAAAAAATTTCAACTGGAATTTTAGCCATTTTGTTACGTGAAATTGTAAACATGTGGCCATGGATTTTGAAAATTCTAGAGAGAATTTTAAAAGCTTCAACAGAATTTCAACAATTTTGAGAGGGATTTGAAAAGTTTCAATGGGAATGGGAAGAATTGGGACAAAAATTGGAAAATTTTTAAGGGACTTTGAAAAAATTTCAACTGGAATTTTAGCAATTTTTTTACGTGAAATTGTAAACATGTTGAAGTGGATTTTGAAAATTCTAGAGAGAATTTTTAAAGCTTCAAGAGAATTTCAACAATTTTGAGAGGGATTTGAAAAGTTTCAATGGGAATGGGAAGAATTGGGACAAAAATTGGAAAATTTTTAAGGGACTTTGAAAAAATTTCAACTGGAATTTTAGCCATTTTGTTACGTGAAATTGTAAACATGTGGCCATGGATTTTGAAAATTCTAGAGAGAATTTTAAAAGCTTCAAGAGAATTTCAACAATTTTGAGAGGGATTTGAAAAGTTTCAATGGGAATGGGAAGAATTGGGACAAAAATTGGAAAATTTTTAAGGGACTTTGAAAAAATTTCAACTGGAATTTTAGCAATTTTTTGACATGAAATTGTAAACATGTGGCCATGGATTTTGAAAATTCTAGAGAGAATTTTAAAAGCTTCAACAGAATTTCAACAATTTTGAGAGGGATTTGAAAAGTTTCAATGGGAATGGGAAGAATTGGGACAAAAATTGGAAAATTTTTAAGGGACTTTGAAAAAATTTCGGCTGGAATTTTAGCCATTTTTTGACGTGAAATTGTAAACATGTTGAAGTGGATTTTGAAAATTCTAGAGAGAATTTTAAAAGCTTCAACAGAATTTCAACAATTTTGAGAGGGATTTGAAAATTTTCAATGGGAATGGGAAGAATTGGGACAAAAATTGGAAAATTTTTAAGGGACTTTGAAAAAATTTCAACTGGAATTTTAGCCATTTTTTGACGTGAAATTGTAAACATGTGGCCATGGATTTTGAAAATTCTAGAGAGAATTTTAAAAGCTTCAAGAGAATTTCTACAATTTTGAGAGGGATTTGAAAAGTTTCAATGGGAATGGGAAGAATTGGGACAAAAATTGGAAAATTTTTAAGGGACTTTGAAAAAATTTCAACTGGAATTTTAGCCATTTTTTAATGTGAAATTGTAAACATGTGGACATGGATTTTGAAAATTCTAGAGAGAATTTTAAAAGCTTCAACAGAATTTCAACAATTTTGAGAGGGATTTGAAAAGTTTCAATGGGAATGGGAAGAATTGGGACAAAAATTGGAAAATTTTTAAGGGACTTTGAAAAAATTTCAACTGGAATTTTAGCCATTTTGTTACGTGAAATTGTAAACATGTTGAAGTGGATTTTGAAAATTCTAGAGAGAATTTTAAAAGCTTCAACAGAATTTCAACAATTTTGAGAGGGATTTGAAAAGTTTCAATGGGAATGGGAAGAATTGGGACAAAAATTGGAAAATTTTTAAGGGACTTTGAAAAAATTTCAACTGGAATTTTAGCCATTTTTTGACGTGAAATTGTAAACATGTGGCCATGGATTTTGAAAATTCTAGAGAGAATTTTTAAAGCTTCAAGAGAATTTCAACAATTTTGAGAGGGATTTGAAAAGTTTCAATGAGAATGGGAAGAATTGGGACAAAAATTGGAAAATTTTTAAGGGACTTTGAAAAAATTTCAACTGGAAATTTAGCAATTTTTTGACATGAAATTGTAAACATGTGGCCATGGATTTTGAAAATTCTAGAGAGAATTTTAAAAGCTTCAACAGAATTTCAACAATTTTGAGAGGGATTTGAAAAGTTTCAATGGGAATGGGAAGAATTGGGACAAAAATTGGAAAATTTTTAAGGGACTTTGAAAAAATTTCAACTGGAATTTTAGCCATTTTGTTACGTGAAATTGTAAACATGTGGCCACGGATTTTGAAAATTCTAGAGAGAATTTTAAAAGCTTCAACAGAATTTCAACAATTTTGAGAGGGATTTGAAAAGTTTCAATGGGAATGGGAAGAATTGGGACAAAAATTGGAAAATTTTTAAGGGACTTTGAAAAAATTTCAACTGGAATTTTAGCCATTTTTTGACATGAAATTGTAAACATGTGGACATGGATTTTGAAAATTCTAGAGAGAATTTTAAAAGCTTCAACAGAATTTCAACAATTTTGAGAGGGATTTGAAAAGTTTCAATGGGAATGGGAAGAATTGGGACAAAAATTGGAAAATTTTTAAGGGACTTTGAAAAAATTTCAACTGGAATTTTAGCCATTTTTTGACGTGAAATTGTAAACATGTTGAAGTGGATTTTGAAAATTCTAGAGAGAATTTTAAAAGCTTCAACAGAATTTCAACAATTTTGAGAGGGATTTGAAAATTTTCAATGGGAATGGGAAGAATTGGGACAAAAATTGGAAAATTTTTAAGGGACTTTGAAAAAATTTCAACTGGAATTTTAGCCATTTTTTGACGTGAAATTGTAAACATGTTGAAGTGGATTTTGAAAATTCTAGAGAGAATTTTTAAAGCTTCAAGAGAATTTCAACAATTTTGAGAGGGATTTGAAAAGTTTCAATGGGAATGGGAAGAATTGGGACAAAAATTGGAAATTTTTAAGGGACTTTGAAAAAATTTCAACTGGAATTTTAGCCATTTTTTGACGTGAAATTGTAAACATGTGGACATGGATTTTGAAAATTCTAGAGAGAATTTTAAAAGCTTCAAGAGAATTTCAACAATTTTGAGAGGGATTTGAAAAGTTTCAATGGGAATGGGAAGAATTGGGACAAAAATTGGAAAATTTTTAAGGGACTTTGAAAAAATTTCAACTGGAATTTTAGCCATTTTTTTACGTGAAATTGTAAACATGTTGAAGTGGATTTTGAAAATTCTAGAGAGAATTTTAAAAGCTTCAAGAGAATTTCAACAATTTTGAGAGGGATTTGAAAAGTTTCAATGGGAATGGGAAGAATTGGGACAAAAATTGGAAAATTTTTAAGGGACTTTGAAAAAATTTCAACTGGAATTTTAGCCATTTTTTGACATGAAATTGGAAACATGTGGCCATGGATTTTGAAAATTCTAGAGAGAATTTTAAAAGCTTCAACAGAATTTCAACAATTTTGAGAGGGATTTGAAAGTTTCAATGGGAATGGGAAGAATTGGGACAAAAATTGGAAAATTTTTAAGGGACTTTGAAAAAATTTCGGCTGGAATTTTAGCCATTTTTTGACGTGAAATTGTAAACATGTTGAAGTGGATTTTGAAAATTCTAGAGAGAATTTTAAAAGCTTCAACAGAATTTCAACAATTTTGAGAGGGATTTGAAAATTTTCAATGGGAATGGGAAGAAATGGGACAAAAATTGGAAAATTTTTAAGGGACTTTGAAAAAATTTCAACTGGAATTTTAGCAATTTTTTGACGTGAAATTGTAAACATGTGGCCATGGATTTTGAAAATTCTAGAGAGAATTTTAAAAGCTTCAAGAGAATTTCAACAATTTTGAGAGGGATTTGAAAAGTTTCAATGGGAATGGGAAGAATTGGGACAAAAATTGGAAAATTTTTAAGGGACTTTGAAAAAATTTCAACTGGAATTTTAGCCATTTTGTTACGTGAAATTGTAAACATGTTGAAGTGGATTTTGAAAATTCTAGAGAGAATTTTAAAAGCTTCAAGAGAATTTCAACAATTTTGAGAGGGATTTGAAAAGTTTCAATGGGAATGGGAAGAATTGGGACAAAAATTGGAAAATTTTTAAGGGACTTTGAAAAAATTTCAACTGGAATTTTAGCCATTTTTTGACGTGAAATTGTAAACATGTGGACATGGATTTTGAAAATTCTAGAGAGAATTTTAAAAGCTTCAAGAGAATTTCAACAATTTTGAGAGGGATTTGAAAAGTTTCAATGGGAATGGGAAGAATTGGGACAAAAATTGGAAAATTTTTAAGGGACTTTGAAAAAATTTCAACTGGAATTTTAGCAATTTTTTGACATGAAATTGTAAACATGTGGACATGGATTTTGAAATTTCTAGAGAGAATTTTAAAAGCTTCAACAGAATTTCAACAATTTTGAGAGGGATTTGAAAAGTTTCAATGGGAATGGGAAGAATTGGGACAAAAATTGGAAATTTTTAAGGGACTTTGAAAAAATTTCAACTGGAATTTTAGCCATTTTTTGACGTGAAATTGTAAACATGTTGAAGTGGATTTTGAAAATTCTAGAGAGAATTTTAAAAGCTTCAACAGAATTTCAACAATTTTGAGAGGGATTTGAAAAGTTTCAATGGGAATGGGAAGAATTGGGACAAAAATTGGAAAATTTTTAAGGGACTTTGAAAAAATTTCAACTGGAATTTTAGCCATTTTTTACGTGAAATTGTAAACATGTGGACATGGATTTTGAAAATTCTAGAGAGAATTTTAAAAGCTTCAAGAGAATTTCAACAATTTTGAGAGGGATTTGAAAAGTTTCAATGGGAATGGGAAGAATTGGGACAAAAATTGGAAAATTTTTAAGGGACTTTGAAAAAATTTCAACTGGAATTTTAGCCATTTTTTGACGTGAAATTGTAAACATGTGGACATGGATTTTGAAATTTCTAGAGAGAATTTTAAAAGCTTCAAGAGAATTTCAACAATTTTGAGAGGGATTTGAAAAGTTTCAATGGGAATGGGAAGAATTGGGACAAAAATTGGAAAATTTTTAAGGGACTTTGAAAAAATTTCAACTGGAATTTTAGCCATTTTGTTACGTGAAATTGTAAACATGTGGCCATGGATTTTGAAAATTCTAGAGAGAATTTTAAAAGCTTCAAGAGAATTTCAACAATTTTGAGAGGGATTTGAAAAGTTTCAATGGGAATGGGAAGAATTGGGACAAAAATTGGAAAATTTTTAAGGGACTTTGAAAAAATTTCAACTGGAATTTTAGCCATTTTGTTACGTGAAATTGTAAACATGTGGCCACGGATTTTGAAAATTCTAGAGAGAATTTTAAAAGCTTCAAGAGAATTTCAACAATTTTGAGAGGGATTTGAAAAGTTTCAATGGGAATGGGAAGAATTGGGACAAAAATTGGAAAATTTTTAAGGGACTTTGAAAAAATTTCAACTGGAATTTTAGCCATTTTTTGACATGAAATTGTAAACATGTGGCCATGGATTTTGAAAATTCTAGAGAGAATTTTAAAAGCTTCAACAGAATTTCAACAATTTTGAGAGGGATTTGAAAAGTTTCAATGGGAATGGGAAGAATTGGGACAAAAATTGGAAAATTTTTAAGGGACTTTGAAAAAATTTCAACTGGAATTTTAGCCATTTTGTTACGTGAAATTGTAAACATGTTGAAGTGGATTTTGAAAATTCTAGAGAGAATTTTAAAAGCTTCAAGAGAATTTCAACAATTTTGAGAGGGATTTGAAAAGTTTCAATGGGAATGGGAAGAATTGGGACAAAAATTGGAAAATTTTTAAGGGACTTTGAAAAAATTTCAACTGGAATTTTAGCCATTTTTTTACGTGAAATTGTAAACATGTGGCCATGGATTTTGAAAATTCTAGAGAGAATTTTAAAAGCTTCAACAGAATTTCAACAATTTTGAGAGGGATTTGAAAAGTTTCAATGGGAATGGGAAGAATTGGGACAAAAATTGGAAAATTTTTAAGGGACTTTGAAAAAATTTCAACTGGAATTTTAGCCATTTTTTTACGTGAAATTGTAAACATGTGGCCATGGATTTTGAAAATTCTAGAGAGAATTTTAAAAGCTTCAAGAGAATTTCAACAATTTTGAGAGGGATTTGAAAAGTTTCAATGGGAATGGGAAGAATTGGGACAAAAATTGGAAAATTTTTAAGGGACTTTGAAAAAATTTCAACTGGAATTTTAGCCATTTTTTGACGTGAAATTGTAAACATGTGGCCATGGATTTTGAAAATTCTAGAGAGAATTTTAAAAGCTTCAACAGAATTTCAACAATTTTGAGAGGGATTTGAAAAGTTTCAATGGGAATGGGAAGAATTGGGACAAAAATTGGAAAATTTTTAAGGGACTTTGAAAAAATTTCAACTGGAATTTTAGCAATTTTTTTACGTGAAATTGCAACATGTTGAAGTGGATTTTGAAAATTCTAGAGAGAATTTTTAAAGCTTCAAGAGAATTTCAACAATTTTGAGAGGGATTTGAAAAGTTTCAATGGGAATGGGAAGAATTGGGACAAAAATTGGAAAATTTTTAAGGGACTTTGAAAAAATTTCAACTGGAATTTTAGCCATTTTGTTACGTGAAATTGTAAACATGTGGCCACGGATTTTGAAAATTCTAGAGAGAATTTTAAAAGCTTCAAGAGAATTTCAACAATTTTGAGAGGGATTTGAAAAGTTTCAATGGGAATGGGAAGAATTGGGACAAAAATTGGAAAATTTTTAAGGGACTTTGAAAAAATTTCAACTGGAATTTTAGCCATTTTTTGACGTGAAATTGTAAACATGTGGACATGGATTTTGAAAATTCTAGAGAGAATTTTAAAAGCTTCAAGAGAATTTCAACAATTTTGAGAGGGATTTGAAAATTTTCAATGGGAATGGGAAGAATTGGGACAAAAATTGGAAAATTTTTAAGGGACTTTGAAAAAATTTCAACTGGAATTTTAGCCATTTTTTTATGTGAAATTGTAAACATGTGGCCATGGATTTTGAAAATTCTAGAGAGAATTTTAAAGCTTCAACAGAATTTCAACAATTTTGAGAGGGATTTGAAAAGTTTCAATGGGAATGGGAAGAATTGGGACAAAAATTGGAAAATTTTTAAGGGACTTTGAAAAAATTTCAACTGGAATTTTAGCCATTTTTTGACGTGAAATTGTAAACATGTGGCCATGGATTTTGAAAATTCTAGAGAGAATTTTAAAAGCTTCAAGAGAATTTCAACAATTTTGAGAGGGATTTGAAAAGTTTCAATGGGAATGGGAAGAATTGGGACAAAAATTGGAAAATTTTTAAGGGACTTTGAAAAAATTTCAACTGGAATTTTAGCCATTTTTTGACGTGAAATTGTAAACATGTGGCCACGGATTTTGAAAATTCTAGAGAGAATTTTAAAAGCTTCAAGAGAATTTCAACAATTTTGAGAGGGATTTGAAAAGTTTCAATGGGAATGGGAAGAATTGGGACAAAAATTGGAAAATTTTTAAGGGACTTTGAAAAAATTTCAACTGGAATTTTAGCAATTTTTTTACGTGAAATTGTAAACATGTTGAAGTGGATTTTGAAAATTCTAGAGAGAATTTTTAAAGCTTCAAGAGAATTTCAACAATTTTGAGAGGGATTTGAAAAGTTTCAATGGGAATGGGAAGAATTGGGACAAAAATTGGAAAATTTTTAAGGGACTTTGAAAAAATTTCAACTGGAATTTTAGCCATTTTGTTACGTGAAATTGTAAACATGTGGCCACGGATTTTGAAAATTCTAGAGAGAATTTTAAAAGCTTCAAGAGAATTTCAACAATTTTGAGAGGGATTTGAAAAGTTTCAATGGGAATGGGAAGAATTGGGACAAAAATTGGAAAATTTTTAAGGGACTTTGAAAAAATTTCAACTGGAATTTTAGCCATTTTTTGACATGAAATTGTAAACATGTGGCCATGGATTTTGAAAATTCTAGAGAGAATTTTAAAAGCTTCAACAGAATTTCAACAATTTTGAGAGGGATTTGAAAAGTTTCAATGGGAATGGGAAGAATTGGGACAAAAATTGGAAAATTTTTAAGGGACTTTGAAAAAATTTCAACTGGAATTTTAGCCATTTTGTTACGTGAAATTGTAAACATGTGGCCATGGATTTTGAAAATTCTAGAGAGAATTTTAAAAGCTTCAAGAGAATTTCAACAATTTTGAGAGGGATTTGAAAAGTTTCAATGGGAATGGGAAGAATTGGGACAAAAATTGGAAAATTTTTAAGGGACTTTGAAAAAATTTCAACTGGAATTTTAGCCATTTTTTTACGTGAAATTGTAAACATGTGGCCATGGATTTTGAAAATTCTAGAGAGAATTTTAAAAGCTTCAACAGAATTTCAACAATTTTGAGAGGGATTTGAAAAGTTTCAATGGGAATGGGAAGAATTGGGACAAAAATTGGAAAATTTTTAAGGGACTTTGAAAAAATTTCAACTGGAATTTTAGCCATTTTTTTACGTGAAATTGTAAACATGTGGCCATGGATTTTGAAAATTCTAGAGAGAATTTTTAAAGCTTCAAGAGAATTTCAACAATTTTGAGAGGGATTTGAAAAGTTTCAATGGGAATGGGAAGAATTGGGACAAAAATTGGAAAATTTTTAAGGGACTTTGAAAAAATTTCAACTGGAATTTTAGCCATTTTGTTACGTGAAATTGTAAACATGTGGCCACGGATTTTGAAAATTCTAGAGAGAATTTTAAAAGCTTCAACAGAATTTCAACAATTTTGAGAGGGATTTGAAAAGTTTCAATGGGAATGGGAAGAATTGGGACAAAAATTGGAAAATTTTTAAGGGACTTTGAAAAAATTTCAACTGGAATTTTAGCCATTTTTTGACATGAAATTGTAAACATGTGGCCATGGATTTTGAAAATTCTAGAGAGAATTTTAAAAGCTTCAAGAGAATTTCAACAATTTTGAGAGGGATTTGAAAAGTTTCAATGGGAATGGGAAGAATTGGGACAAAAATTGGAAAATTTTTAAGGGACTTTGAAAAATTTCAACTGGAATTTTAGCCATTTTGTTACGTGAAATTGTAAACATGTGGCCACGGATTTTGAAAATTCTAGAGAGAATTTTAAAAGCTTCAACAGAATTTCAACAATTTGGAGAGGGATTTGAAAAGTTTCAATGGGAATGGGAAGAATTGGGACAAAAATTGGAAAATTTTTAAGGGACTTTGAAAAAATTTCAACTGGAATTTTAGCCATTTTTTGACATGAAATTGTAAACATGTGGACATGGAATTTGAAAATTCTAGAGAGAATTTTAAAAGCTTCAAGAGAATTTCAACAATTTTGAGAGGGATTTGAAAAGTTTCAATGGGAATGGGAAGAATTGGGACAAAAATTGGAAAATTTTTAAGGGACTTTGAAAAAATTTCAACTGGAATTTTAGCCATTTTGTTACGTGAAATTGTAAACATGTGGCCATGGATTTGAAAATTCTAGAGAGAATTTTAAAAGCTTCAACAGAATTTCAACAATTTTGAGAGGGATTTGAAAAGTTTCAATGGGAATGGGAAGAATTGGGACAAAAATTGGAAAATTTTTAAGGG